>NC_089581.1:30240638-30540638 GCF_019320115.1 Miscanthus floridulus | reverse complement strand
AGTACAGCATTGACATGTTGGGGGATCTTGTGTTTGACCCCCTACCCGATGGACAACATGGCCCATACAGTGCAAGTGTGCATATATTAAGCCTCCACGTCCATCACTCGCGGTAGAACAGTTTTTTTTTTGAGTGGATCGCGGTAGAACGGTTGATGACGTGCGACATCCGGTCACACAACTCAGAAGAAATACATGCCGTTATCCATCTCCACCATACAAAAAAAAGTAGGCTCCGAAAAGCCATAAATAAATACTTCGTTCGGTCTAAACTTCAAGCCGTTTTGGATTTATATCCTAAGCCAATTTATCTAGTTTCTTTACAAAGTTTATAGAAAAAAAATCCATAAACATCTATAGCATCAAACAAGATTCATTAGGTACAACATGAAATATGTAGTGAATTCATTTGATACTGTATATTTGGATATAGTTTGCTAGATTTTAGCCGGCCCCAAGCAAATTTAAATAAGGACAAATTGAAAATGGTTTTTAATTTGTAATGGAGAAAGAATCTCTTAGTATGAGAGAGAGAGAGAGAGAGAGAGAGAGAGAGAGAGAGAGAGAGAGAGAGAGAGAGAGAGACCCACAAGAAAATCTAGTTGGCCAAAGATTAATCAGCTATTATCTTTTGCAAGAAAATGGTGGGCTTCTAGATTGTGGCAAATTAAAAACTTGGTGTACAAGAACATGATAGGTAATCATACATTTGCTAAGGTTAGTCCTAGTGGAAATTTCATCAGGGTCTCAATCTCAGTTAAATTTATAACAGAACAACAAATTTGTTGACGTGATAAGTTCATTATGAGGAGAAAGAGAGCAACATAGTTTTAGGGATGAAACCCATCCTTCACCATTACCAAATCTGTATTGAGACTATACATTCTGACACACTTTTAGGGATCCCTTGTGCCCGCGCCTCCTCCCATGAGATGAGACAACAATGATGATTTTTTTTTTCTGGTTCACCTTTTGTAGGACAATAGTAGGCTTTGTTTATTCACTACTTCATGTTCAAAAAGACTACAATAACCTAGATCATGATGCTTTTGTGGCTAAACGTTGGTTCTGAATTTTTTTGGGTCTATAAGTCTTTGAGGCACTAGAATTCAGCAACTAAGAAAGCACATTATGGTGCCTGAGTTGAGTCTAAGGCTATCCGCACTCGTCCACCTCTATTTTCATCTCTAAAAAGGAATATTCTATCCTAGTCATCGAAATTCTCTACTCTATACCCATTTCTCCCGCACCCGTGTTATCTCTATCCCATACTCTATACCCACTATTCCATATTTTATTCCCCTCTCTCCCCCTTTCTCTCTCACCAACTCTCTCTCTCTGCGCTACAGTGTTTAGCGTGTGTGCTGCGCGCGCGCTGGGCTTCTAGGTGCACTGTGCCACCGGGACGCTGCAGGCAGGTTTACAGGCGCGCGCACGCTACCGCGCGCGGTGCCGGGCTGTTTAGCGGTCGCGATGCGGATAGCCTAAGTTGTGGCAATGGATTGCCATTATGGTATATAGCTGCTCCAATTCTAGCAGTGGTGGACCTAGCAGTGATAAACTAGTAGCAGTACATTAGCAGCAAATAAAACAAAACACCAAGATAAATACTACTACATTAGTATAAAAAAACAAAGCAAAAGACGGTCATTCCGCATACAGTACAACACAAGTACACAACAAAGCGCGTGACTGCACGTCCAGAGGAACGACGTAAGATGATGGTTGGGTTAGGCCGTTAGGCGTACGTTAAGGGGTAGTTACGTTGTTTGTTTTAGAATGGGCCAACGAATAACACTACTGTCCGCCTGTCCGGTTCCTGTGTCAATGGATTTTTTGTTTCTAGTACTTTTCGAACATGATCACATGATGAAGTATGTAAGTTGTAAGACATGCTGGAAACTAGTTATATGGGTTGATATAATCTTTCCTTCAAAAAAAGTGTGTTGATAATCTACTCTTTAAAGTTAGTTAAACTTAAAATATTTTAACTTAGAGCAAAAAAAAAACTTCACGCTTTGCTGGACGAGGGTAGCTAGCTAGTAATACAGCCTTAATCATGCATCCACAAATGTCGTTCACGAATTAACTGCCTGTGCATCCCAAGCAATACTAGCTTTGCCCTCCCTTTCCTAGGTGGACTAGGACCGTGACCCTAAGGACCACAAATCCGGAATGGGATGGCAAATCAAGCTTTACCAAGGCTTGCCATTTTATTCCAGGTCAAAAACACGCAATTGAACCATCATACCTTCTCAGCACACCAATATATCTATTGTCGGGGACCAATACTAGGTACCCGAAGAGAAGGAGATAATAACCATCAACATTGATTCATCCGAGCAGTCAAGAGCGCGACTACAGCTCCAACCGACCCTATGTGCGCAAGCTCCTCCTCGCCCGGCCTCTAAGGGTGGGCTCCGCCTCGCCCGACACCGAGGCCACGAACTCCGCCTCGCCCGGCCTCTGGGGGCGGGCTCCGCCTTGCTCGGCCTCTGGGGGCGGGCTCCGCCTCGCCCGATCCTTGGGTCTGCGCTCCGCATCGTCCGACCTCTGAGGGTTGGCTCCGCCTCGTCCGACCTCTGGGGGGCGAGCTCCGCCTCGCCCGACACTGAGGTCGCGGACTCCGCCTCGCCCGACATCTAGGGGGCGGGCTCCGTCTCGCCTGACACCGAGGCCGCGGGCTCTGCCTCGCCCGGCCTCTGGGGGCGGGCTCTGCCTCACCCAACCCTTGGGTCTGCGCTCCGTCTCGCCCGACGTCTGAGGACAGGCTCCGCCTAGCCCGACCTCTGAGGGCTGGCTTCGCATCGTCCGGCCTCTGGGGGGCGGGCTCCGCCTCGCCCAACACCGAGGCCGCGGGCTCCGCCTCGCCTGACATCTGGGGGCAGGCTTCGCCTCGCCCGACACCAAGGCCGTGGGCTCTGCCTCGCCCTACCCTTGGGTCTACGATCCGCCTCATCCTACTTTTGAGGGCGAGCTCAGCCGTGCCCGACCTCTGAGGGCTGGCTCTGCCTCGCCTGGCCTCTAGGGGCGGGCTCCATCTCGCCCGACCTTTGGGTCTGCGCTCCACCTCGCCCGACCTCTAGGGGCGGGCTCTGCCTTGCCCGACACCAAGGTCGTGGGCTCTGCCTCGCCTAACCTCTGAGGGCTGGTTCCGCCTCGCTCGGCCTCTAGGGGCTGGCTCTGCCTCGCCCGACATCGAGGCTGCGGACTTCGCCTCGCCCGACCTCTAGGGGTGGGCTTCGCCTCGCCCGACACCAAGGCCGTAGGATCTGCCTCACCCGGCCTCTAGGGGCGAGCTCCGCCTCGCCCGACCCTTGGGTCTACGGTCTGCCTCACCCGACCTTTGAGGGCTGGCTCCGCCTCGCCCGACACTGAGGCTGCGGAGGCCGCAAGCTCCGCCTCGCCCGACCTCTGAGGGTGGGCTCCGCCTCTCTCGACACAAAGGCTATGGGATCTGCCTCGCCTGACCTATGGGGGCTGGCTCCGCCTCGTCCGGCCTCTAGGGATAGGCTCTGCCTTGCCCGGCCTCCGAGGGGACTCCGCCTCGACCGACCCCAAGGCCGAGGGATCCGTATCGTCCGACAAAGACCCATACCACCGCCAACCACTTCGGGTCCAAGCGAATGGGCCTGGGTCAAAGCTTTGACACTAGGGAGGTGATCGACATGCCCTGATATAACCCATGGCTGTGATGGGCCATACCTGGGATTCAATTCAGGAACAGCGTTGGGCGTCCGGTGCTGTTCTACCAAACCCTCGTACGAACACTAACAGGAGCGTTAGTTCACCACGACATCTGCCAGGATGGAGTGGAGCGCCACGACCAAGAGACGATGCCTACACATGGCGCTAGTGACTGACAGGGCCACGACATGGAGCTATCTCTGTTGACGTCTACAGGGTCAGTGGGAACATCGTGAAGGAAAAGAAGGACCCGACGATTCTGGAGGATTTCTTCTCCTTCTCATTTCTCCTCTTTTCCCCTCCACTGTAACCCTTTCTTTCCCTTGACCTATAAAAGGGAAAGCAGGGCGTCCCATAAGGGGCATTACAACACATCGCATCAATTCGGACTCGAACCCATCGAACCCCGAACTGATCAGAATACACGAGCACACAGCCGGGAAGTGACCGAGCTCTCGGCACCCGTTCACTCCTCTCACCAGAGACTTGGGACCTGTCTCTCTCTCGACCGTTTGTAACCCCTACTATGAACTTTCAGTGCTAGTAACACAAGCAGCAACAACGAATTAGACGTAGGGACATTCTACCCAAATTAGTATAAACCTTATGTCCTCTTAGCACACCATCCGAGCCAGACACACAATATTAGAAATTTACTAGTCGGTGGCAGCTCGAAACACCGACAGTTGCTGTGCCAGGTAGGGGCCGTTTGCGTGTCTCGACATCCACACTAGGCCTCAAATGGCTAGTCGCAACGTCAGTTGGGTCTCGAGCGCACACGTGCGCTTTGGGGACCTAGACTTCATCGTCACGACGAAAGGAGAGTTGGCGCAGGTGCCTACCGCTGTCCAACCTCTCCGCTCTGCTGGCCTTGGTGTGATCGCCGAGACGCTTGAGGAGCTGTAGCTACACGCACCAGAGGCCCACGCCCCTAGAAGCAACCAGCTCCTCGACTTCGACTACGGGAGGTTAGAGCGCTAGCTCGGCGCCTTCCTAGGACCCTGGCCATCCTAGGAGGACCTACGCCACCTCACTTTCTCTTCACCAATGTCATGGCGCAGCTTGCCGGAGGGAGCCGCTCTCTCTAGAATACCTTATTCGGAGCGCCCCGACAGCACTCCCTTTCGGTCTCCACAACGCCACAGAGACCGATGGTCACCCTGTGGCGCAATGCACGGCTCCATCCCCCACGAATGATGAGTTCGTAGGTGTAACACCCTCAGTGTTACACTATAGATTATTTACTAAAACATGTCATGAGCATCATGTGTATGTGTTAATGCATGTAATAAAGAGTGTAGGTCAATTTCTGTAACTCAAAACGATCAACGGAAATGCGAAATGAAAGTTAATTCAATAGTCATGTTATATCACTGAAGGTTTAAAACCACTTTTTATTAAGCAAAAATGCTATAGAACATGCATGTGATACTTAAATAGGGTTCGAAGTGCAAACTTTGTAGATGACAATGAAATACTCATGGTCAAAAAATGATATTGTTAGCTAATATTTCCACAAGCTTAGAAATCGCAATTGAAAATCAAATTTAGCTCTAACACTTAGAAATTTTCAAGTCTACCGACAGTCAGACACTGCTATGTTTGGCAATTTATTGGGTGAGATTGGGTTAAGCAGTAAGGTAGTATTATGTCTTGTTTTTGTAGTCTAATATACCCTCTTTGGTATAGCAAAAGTGGTTTGGGTATTGGATCAACGGTGTTGTCGTGGTCGATGCTTTAAAATTCATGCACGACGCTTGCTTCGGTTGCCTGGCTGAGTGTGTGCGGTCACCATCACGTGGTGCCTCGGGTCGCTAGGCTCGGATGCATGCTCGTGCACTGCCGCGCATGGTCGACCATGACCGCCCTATCCTGGCCGGACACCGTTGGCCGTCTGGCCTTGTCGTGCGGTGCCACCGTGCTTGTCGCTCACCTGCCCCATTGTCACCCCGTGCGGTCAGCCATGCCGCGTTGTTGTCGCTGCAGTCATGCCACCTAGGCTTGGCCAAGGCTGGCCATGGCCACCTCTGGCTTGGCTAGGTCTTGGCTGCCGCTGGCCCCATCGCGCGGAACCACTGTAGCTGCTGCCAATTGCCCCGCATGCGCAGCATCAGAATCACCGTCGACGCCATTCACTCGCCGTCATGTCCCCCACTGTGCTCGCCTTGCGTCGCGACGCTGCTGCTACCAATGCCACTGTGACGCTGTACTACTGCCGCTTACCTTGTCCTCGTTCGCACGTGGGCTGCCCCGCGTCGTCGTCTTGTCTCAATGGCGCTGCGGCCGCGCATGCTGCATCCGCACCTGTCTCCACATGCGCACATGGTCTGCCCGTAGTGTAGTGTAGCGGGTGCATAGACGTCGCCTTAAGTCTGGTCGGTCACGTCCCGCCAAGGCGTGGACGTGCCGAGCCCACTACCGTGCCCGTCTCTCCCTCCCTTTGCTTTTTGCCATCGTCGTGTCGCATCGCGGTGAAGCCAGAGAGCGAGCACCTCTCATCAATTCCTCATGCTCACGTCTCCGCCTTCACACCCTTTCTCCATTCGACCCCACCTCGCCTTGACTTGCGTCACGCCGAGCTCCAATTTTGGAATCTTGCTGCCGCTGTGCCATTAAGGCATGACGCCACCCGTGTCATGGCCAGTCTCCACCACTTTACCCCACGCTAATTCCTTTGCACCGTTAGCTTGCTTTGGCTTCCTCTTCATCATGTGCACGCTAGTCGTAGCTTTTGTGCTGCCTCCTCGCCGCTAACATGGTCGTGCCTTTGCTGTCCGCCGTTCACCTTGCCGCGCACATGTAGCCAGCCTCGCTTGGGTCATCTCTGGCCAGGCCAGCTTCTTGGTAAGGTCACCGGTAAGTTGTCGTTGCTCACCCGCTGCCCTATTACCTTGATTGTTGCTGCGGCTCATCTGAACGTCGTCGCCATTGCCGCAGGGTGTCCGTCATCATGGAGAGGTCTTTCTACGGCGTCCCAGCTCATGCAACCGCCGCCCATAGTCTCGTGTCGAACCCCAGGTGAGTGTCGGCCTCGTAGCTAGGTCAGTAGGGGTCCCGTGTGGCCAGTGTAGGCTCTTGTGCCACTGCTCGCCGCGCTAGAGCACGCGGGGATGACCGAGGCTCTCACCGTTGTAAAAGGGAGAAAGGTCCGAGGGTTCTTTTGCATAAGTGTTGTCTCTATGACAGCGGGTTGTTTTGCTCATAGTCCATGGGCATTTTTGCATATGTGCCAGCGCGCGCAGGCCTCCTCATCACGGGTCGCCTCCGCGCATGGGCCACCGCGCGCTTGCACGCGCGCGTGTTGCACCGCGTGGGCCACGTGGGCCAAAATCAGTTTGGATTTTTCATGGAAAATAGAAATAGCTTTTCATTTGTAATTCTGGGCTGAACTTTGGTAAATCATATAAAATCATGTAGCTGTCCAAAAATTATGAAACTAATTTTGTTAAGTTCCTAAAATTGTGCTCTATCTGTTAGTGTATTTAGTTCATATATATTTGTTGATACCAGCAGCTATTAAATTATTTGCGAGTGTTTAGTATTATTTAGATTAGTATTTGTAGGATTTTTGTGGCAAATTGGTAATAACTTTGACCATAAATTTTTTTACAGTAGATTCATTGTATTATTATGTGCTCACTGTAATTTTTATGGCCTTAGAATAGGTTGAGAAATATGGTAGCTTAGTACTTCTTATTGTAGTATATAGGAAATCATTAATAAGAGTAAGAATATATTTTAGTTGCTAAGTAGCACTTGTAGGTGAAACCCTGCTGGTTTGATGAGAATGATGATTAGCTTGGTATCTTAGTCATTAGAGCTAGCTTAGTAGCTTAGTAGATGTATTCTTATTTTAAGAACTATTGTTGCCTTAATATTGGGTGTTGCATCGTCATTACTTGCATGTATAGAACGAGTTGGTGGAGTTCGTGATTGAGGGCGAGCAAGAGTACTAGGAGGTGATTGAAGAGTATGAGGAGGAGATCCTTGTGCAGGAGGAGGTCCTAGAGCCGCCACGGACTGACTGAGCTGACACCGCGCCTGCCCAAGGCAAGCCTCGGTGCATAACCCTTATCTTAAATAAGCACTGAATATATATATCTATGATGTGCATTTACGCTAGAGGCATTTTATGGAAACCACCTGCATAAATATATCTGTCCTATGAGTCCTACTAGTATAGGTGTGAGTAGCTGTTATGCTTAGGATTTTTGGTAGCATAAGTAACATGCCGTTACTCACAATGGGTGATTATTTTTATCACTCTTATGATAAAATGGTAAAAGGAAAATGGAGACCGGGAAGGGATATGGTATGGGTATTGGTGGGTGTAAGAGGTTGTGTCCCATGGCCAACGGGGCATAGCTTGGTTACACTATTTTCCCTGTCCATGTCGGTGAAGGACCAAGCGTTGCATTGGGTTTTAGTCAAGTCACAGACTTATTATCTTGAGCACATACTTGTTTATGAGAGCAGGGAAGGCTCATTGCTCTCTTGTTGTGTGTTCTGGCTCTTTCCGGACTGACTGATTGGAGGCGGGGATGGTGGAGGTCTAAGCACCATACTGAGTCCGAGACTCAGGTGTGGGGGCTTAGAGTCCAAGTTTGGACGGGACCTAGACACCTTGATAGGAGAGTGGTGGGTTAGTCTTGCTTATGCCTACGGTACAACTGTACAAGCGGGGCGTGTGTTTTGGGATACCCAGCTGGGCACATTGATTCATGAATCATCGGGTAATCTGGCACGACTTGTCTATAGTCTAGCACCGTAGTAAGAACTGGAAGATGAAAGATGGTAAAATGGATCTATTTGCTCAACTCTTGTGTGAAAGTAGAACATGTGCTTACATAGAATGGCTAGATAATGAACTAAATATGACTGCTAATAAGAAACATACATAAGGATCCACTACTAGTAATGCTTTTTGTGAAATGTAAACCTAGCAACCCATAAAGCTTATCATATCCTTTGGAGTCGGGAAATTATTCCCACTAGTCGGATAAGTCTTGCGAGTACATTGTGTACTTAGGGTTGATTTACCCTATTGTAGGTGCAGCTTGAAGGGTAGCTGTTGTAAGGAGGATTCTTCTGGTGGCCACAGATGGATCCTTGTATTCTACCATTAGATGTTTATTGTAATTCTGCTGTTTAAATTCCACACTTTGAACTTGGTACTGTAATAGTGTATTTCTAAAAACTCTTGTTGTATGAAATGGACTAAGTATTGTAAATTTGTTCTCATTATTGCATCCTAGAGGAAAACATGGATTATTCGAGTTCTCCCTTGGGGTGTTCTCGATGGAATCCGTCCGATGTAGCTTGCTTTTGGGGTGCTTAGTGACTGGTGGAAGATGAGTGCCTCTGAAGGTGTGTTATTTTGGCCGGTTCTGCCATAGTAGGGATGACCGAATATGTTGCGGAGTCTTTCCATGACCTCCTCCTGGGAGAATCAGAGTTGCCTTCTGGCTTTAACTCTAGTAGGGGGAGCCATCACCCCTCTCGTGAGTGTTTCATGGCAGGTATCCTGAGAGACATGTCAAAAGCATCCATGAGGAGGAGGCTACCCCGACAAACGACCTCGACGATGAGGTCGAGGGGACATAGGGGCTCCACCCCACTTGCGGATGGAGTAGCTGAAGGCCCAACACCAAGAGCTCAAGGAAGCATGACTCTAGCTTGAGCAGGAACGCGCGGAGCTTGATCGAGAGATCGAGCGCCACGAACACGGTGGGCGCGCACATGCCATGGCCCGCGATGTGAACTGGAGGATCATCGAGGACGATGAAGCCCTCCCACACTTCACCTGGGCAAGCTAGAACATTGCCGCTATAGCGGCCTTGCTCCATGGGCTTTCGAGGCCGGCAACGCTTGAGGATCATCGGGCCCATTGTGAGATTCGCACCCTACTCGAGCGTGCGGCGACACAGCAAGCCAAAAGCTCATTGTCCCAACAACATGAGCTCAACACCAGCCAGCGCATGCCCTCAGAGTGACCCGACAATGACACATCAGTCCACCAGGCATCGCAAGGTGGTAGGCTGAGCACCGCAGTTCTGATGCATGAGCGTCTCGGCAACAACTATGATGCATGTGACACCCTCAATGCCCGTAGGACTACCCATGGCGATGCGGGGGAGGGGGCTAGCCATAGCTACCACCCTCGTCATGGTGTACGCTATGACAGTGGCGAGGATTGAAGCCTAAGCCCCAGCCTGCCGGGACCTCAGGCCTTCGGCCGACACATCCTCAATGCCGCCTTCCCGCCACGGTACCGACCACCAACCAACACTCTGAAATACTATGGGGAAATGAACCCCAGACTATGGCTCGAGGTTTATTAGCTTACCTACCAAGCTAGTGGAGCAGATAATGACGATTTCATTATCCACAACCTTCTATTGTTCCTGGCTGATTCGGCGTGAACATGGTTGGAACACCTTCCACCCAACATAATCCAAAGTTGGGTGGACCTAAAAGAGACCTTCATGGGGAACTTCTAGGGCATGTACAAGTGCCCTAGGAACCCATGGGATCTCAAGAACTGCTCATAGAAGGCTGGAGAAACCCTTTGTGGGTACATCCGGTGGTTCTCCCAGTAGTGCAACGAGCTGCCTAACATCACCAACGCCGACGACGAGGACGCCGATGAAGGCGCCTCCAACCATCCTGTCAAGAAGAAAAACTAGCAGCGGTGCGAGGGCTCGCTCATGTTCACCGCCAACCATAAGGGGGGCCGGAAGCCCATGGAGGGTACTCTGGACCACTTCGAGAAGCTGCTTGAAGGGCCATGCCCGAACCATTCCTTCCCTGTCAAACATCTATACAAGGATTGTGGCCTCATGAAGCGGTTCTTGTCTAGAGACTTCAATAGGGGAGCATGGGAAGGACCCCAAGCTGACCACGGACGACATCGAGGGGACAGACAACTGCTTTTCAACACCGGATGGATGCCTCATGATCTTTGAAGGGTCAGCAGCCTACAACTCCAAGCATCGCCAGAAGCTCGTGCGCCGCGAGGTCTATATGGTCAAGCCGGCCACGCCTACCTTCCTCCGATGGTCAGAGTCTGCCATAACCTTTGATCGGACCAACCACCCAGAGAGCATCCCTCAACTAAGGAGGTATCCGCTCATGGTCGACCTGATCATCGACATGAAGCGGCTCTCTAAGGTACTGATGGACGGAGGTAGCGGCCTCAACATCATGTACGTCGATACGCTCGACGTCATGGGCATCAGCCGATCCCGCATCTGATTGACTAGAGCGCCTTTCCACGACATTGTGCCTAGAAAGCAGGCCATGCCACTTGGGCAAATTGATCTGCTCGAGGATCCATCCAATTATAGGACGGAGACCCTCACCTTCTAGGTGGTAGGTTCCATGGAACCTACCACACCATCCTGGGATGTCCATGCTATGAGAAGTTCATGGCCATCCCCAACTACACCTACCTGAAGCTGAAGATACCAGGCCAGGCGGGGTCATCACCATCGGCACATCATTTTAGCACGCCTACGAGTGCGAGGTCGAATGCTATGATCATGCCACGGCAATCGTCACCTCCAAGGAGCTTGTGGCCATCGGGAAGGAGGTCGTCAAAGAAACACCCGACCACTAGTGGTCAGCCAGGTCTTTTAGGCCAGTGGAGGGCGCTAAGGAGGTCCTCATAGACCCCAGTGGCTCCAAAAGAAAAGTGGTGCACATTGGCACCGCACTTTCCTCTGAATAGGAAAGCACGCTCGTCGACTTCCTCCAAGTCAACAAAGATATCTTTGCATGGAAACCCTCAGACATGCCAGACATTCCAAGAGAAGTCACCAAGCATACCTTGAAGATCAAGCCAGTTTCTAAGTCAGTGAAGTAGTGCCTGCGTCGCTTCGATGAGGGGAAACACAGAGCCATCGGTGGGGAGATCACGAAACTTTTAGCGACTGAGTTCATCAAGGAAGTGTACCACCCAAGTGGTTAGCCAATCCCGTTCTTGTATGAAAGAAGAGTGGGAAATGGAGAATATGTGTTGACTACATGGGTCTCAACAAAGCGTATCTAAAGGATCTATTTCCTTTACCACACATAGACCAAGTAGTTGACTCTACCTCAGGGTGCGAAACCCTTTGCTTCCTTGATGTGTACTCTGGGTACCATCAAATCATGATGAAAGAGTCCGACCAGCTCTCGACATCTTTCATCATCCCCTTCGGATTGTTCTGCTACGTCACAATGCCGTTCGGTCTAAAGAACGCTGGGGCTACATACTAGAATTGTATGCTCAAGTGTTTCGGAGACCTCATTGGGTGAACCATTGAGGCCTACATGGACGATATCGTGGTCAAGTCCAAATGGGCTGACCAGGTCATAGCCGACCTTGAGCAGACCTTTACAAAACTCCGAGCAAACAACATTAAGCTCAACCCTAAGAAGTGCATTTTCGGGGTCCCGGGGGGTATGCTGCTGGGTTTCATCGTCTTTAAGTGTGGCATCAAAGCCAACCCAGAGAAGATCTTAGCCATCACAAGGATGAGTCAGATTCAGATCATAAAGGGGGTACAACGAGTTACGGGGTGCCTCGCCATGCTTAGCTATTTCATTTCACACCTCGGCGAACGAGGCCCCCCTCTCTATCGGCTTTTGAAGAAGGCCGACCATTTTTGAATGGATGCCCAAGGCCCAGGAGGCGCTTGACATGATCAAGTAGCTTCTGATGAAGGCCCCAATCCTGGTTCCTTCGACCGATGGAGAACCGCTTATGCTCTACATTATGGCCATCATGCAGGTGGTCAGCGCCGCTTTGGTGGTGGAGCGAGAAGAAGAGGGGACACCCTCAAACTACAACACCCAGTTTACTTCATTAGTGAGGTCCTATCCGAATCCAAGACCCGCTACCCTCAAATCTAGAAGCTTCTATACGTCGTCCTCATCGCCAAGAGGAAGCTGCACCACTACTTTAAGTCACATCCAGTGACTGTCGTGACATCCTTCCCCTCAGTGAGGTCATCCAAAACCAGGATGCCACAGGAAGGATCACGAAGTGGGCACTCGAGCTGATGGGTCAAGGCATTATGTATGCCTCCCAGACGGCCATCAAGTCCCAAGTGCTAGCTAATTTCGTTGTAGAGTGGACCGAGGTACAAATGCCACCAGCAGTCGTCGACCAGGAGTACTGGACGATATACTTCGATGGATCGATGCTGAAGAAAGGTGCTGGTGTAGAGCTGGTCTTTGTTTCGCCCCTTGGGGTATGCATGAGGTACATGGTTCGCATCTATTTCCCCTCCTCCAACAATGTGGCCGAATATGAGGTGCTCATCAATGGCTGCGCATCACCATGGAGCTCGGTATTCGACGCCTCAACGTCCGGGTGACTCCTAGCTGGTCATCGACCAAGTCATGAAGGAGTCAAGCTACCACAATGCTAAGATAGCTGCATACTACCGAGACGTCTGCTAGCTGGAGGACAAGTTCGATGGCCTCGAGCTCAATCACATCCCGAGATGTCTCAATGAGGTGGCCAACATGCTGGCGAAGGCGGCGTCCGACCAAGAGCCGGTGCCGATAGGTGTCTTCACCAGCGATTAGCACAAACCCTCGATCCGCTATGAGGAGCCAAAACAAGTCGGTGGTAGGGTGCCTACCCTAGGATCAGGGGCTAACCAGCCATCGGCTCCATCGGGCCCTGAGGTCATGGAGCTTGATGAGGATCCAACGATGGAGCCTGACCCTCTGGCCGACTGGAGGATGCCTTACCTCAACTACCTTCTCTACGAGGCGTTGCTGATGAACAAGATGGAGGCTCGGTGGCTCGCATGATGTGCCAAGTCTTTTGTCCTTGTTGAGGGCGAACTCTATAAGCAAAACCACATGGGGATCCTATAGTGCTATATCCCCATCGAACAGGGGAAGTGTTTACTGAGCAATATCCATGGGGGGGGGGGTCTGTGGTCACCATGCCACGCCTAGAACCCTGGTTAGAATTGCATTCCATCAAGGCTTCTACTGGCCGACTATAGTAGCCGACACCGAAGAGATTGTGTGCACCTACGAAGGGTGTCAGTACTATGCTTGGTAGACCCACCTACTGGACCAAGCACTCCAGACGACCCCCATCATGTGGCCATTTGCGGTCTAGGGGCTCGATCTGGTCGGACATCTCAAAAGAGCGCCCAGGGGCTATACCCACTTGCTTTTCACCGTAGACAAGTTTACAAAGTGGATAGAGGCCCGACCGATCTCCGCAATCAAGTTTGAGGAAGCCATGCTATTCTTCCTTGATATCGTCCATCGCTTTTGAGTACCAAACTCCATTATCATGGACAACGACACATAGTTCACTGGGAAGAAGTTCCTCCAATTTTGCGATGAATATCACATCCGCATCGACTGGGCCACTGAAAGGTCCTTGTATGGTTTTGGTAATTGAGTGACAACCTAGGTGGACTAATTGTGTTTATGTGAGACACACAGGTGATTAGTCCATAGGTACATATGTGTGAGCAACATATGCCATGGAGGTGGAAATGGCTCAGAGATGTTGCGAAGCTCACACATGTGATGATGAAGGAGCTTATTGGACATGAGACATGTCATTGAGTCATGTGATTAAGGTGGAGAAGATCAAGACAAGACTTGGCTTGATGGACCGGTTGTAAGTGTGAAGGGCAAGTCGGAGGCTTTGGAGCGATGGACCACGTGGCGGTGAAGCTTGAGCAAGACTTGGCGCCGATGAACGAAGGCAATGGTGAAAAGCAAGTGAAGTCAAGATTGATGAACCAATATGATCATCTGATGATATGAAGTGGATCATATCATTATTGATCATGTTGGTGCATGTGTTGCATCGACATTGGAGGAGATGGAATGGAATGCGCAAGGCAAAGGTATAACCTAGGGCATTTCATTTCACCAGTCATAGGTGTGTAGAGAAGTTGATGACCGGGTTTAGGATAGATGGCCGTTCTATCAAGAGGGGTAAACTTGTTTGCATATCGGTCATTTAGTGCCACTCATGTGATCTAACTTTGCATCGTCACTAGGATCGAGTGACATGGCAAGTTGAGTGGATAATCCTTTGGAAAATGATTGTGAAAATACTAACACACATACACATGGTGGTGTACACTTGGTGGTGTTGGCACATTTATAAAGGAGATGAAGTTGGAGTTGATGTGGATCAACTATGCGATGAAACAGAGGCGAGAAGGGTTTGAAACTTCACCGGCAGCGTGCGAACAGTCTGACGGTGCCACCGGCGCCCTGTAGAGAAAAGACAGGGTTTCACAGAACTAATCGAACGCTGGCCTCGGCAGGACTGGCATGTCCGGTCAGTGGCAGCAGTGAGCATGTGGTCTTGGTCTCATGACCGAACGCTGGCACGAAGAGTGACCAGACACTCAGGGTCTACGTCCAGTCAGTGCTGACGTATGGTGACGTAGGTGGCACTAGAGTTAGGCACGTGGGTACAAAACTGATCAGACGTTTGTCTATGTCCAGTCATGGTGGACCAGATGTGTCCTGTCGCAAAACAGATGCTCAGGGAGCTATTTGGAAATGACCAGACTCAGGCGCAGCAACGTCTGGTCATTTACTATGTAGCATCCAGTCACAACTTAACCGTTGAGATCGGGCAGCTCTAGTTGAACGTAGAGTGACATGTGGATGGCGTAGACCGACCGGACGCTGGCAGGGTGCGTCCGGTCGATCTGACTAGAGCGTTCGATCGTCCTGAGTTTTGCCCAGTGAAGGGGTAACAGCTAGTTTAGCCCGTAGGGCTATAAATAGAAGGTGGTCTCGGCCATGGCCAGAGCTGAGCACCATGGGGGACTTTGTGTCCATGCTTGTGAGTGCTTGGGAGCCCTCCATCTCACATATGCTTAATAATGATCATTCAATTATGTGAGAGAGAGATTCTAGTGTGATTGCATCATGAGGTTGCATCGAGTGGCACTAGGTGATTGAATTGCAAGCAAGTGGTGCTTGTTACTCTTGGAGGTTGCCACCTTCTAGACGGCTTGGTGGTGGTCTCCGTCGAAGCCCGCGAGAAGCTTGCACGGTGCTCCGGAGAAGAGCTTTGTGAGGGGCATTGTGCTCGCCCCACGGGAGCCATGAAGAGCAACTCTAATAAAGCGTGTCATTGAGCTGCCCTCACTTTTGGGGTAGGTTCTTACGGTGCCCGACGTGTGGGCTTGGCGGGTGATGCCAATTAGCCGCCGAACCACCAAGTGAGCGGTCAACACAATGAGGACTAGTGTGTTGGCAAGCACGTGAACCTCAGGAGAAAAATCATCGTGTCAACCTTGTTCTTCCCGTTGGTTTGCATCCTCGTTACACAAGCTTGTAATTACTCTCATATACATTGTGCTTGTGTAGTTGCTCTTGTATTTAGTTAGCTTGTGTAGCTCACTTGTTACCTTCTTGCTTGTGTAGCATAGAAGTAGCTCCCTTGCATGGCTAATTTGGTTTGTGTAACCTTGTTAGTCACATTGCTTAGTTTGTGTAGCTAAGTATTTGCGCTCTCTAATTCGGCATTGGTTGCCTTGTTATTGAGCATTGCTAGTGAGCTTAGGTGGCTTTGTGCTTTTGCTTACTAGCATGTGTAGGAGCTCCCTTGTTGCTTGAAGTACTAGTGGCATAGGTTTGTGTGACCTTGCTTCTAAAATTGGTTAGGTGAGCTCTAGCTAGACCGACACCTTTGTTGCATAATTAGGATCTTTATAAGGTGCTTGTAAACTTTGATAGAAGGGTGTAGTCTTGGCTACACCGATTATTTTAATTCTGCACTTATTTTGGTTAGCCGACGCGATTAGATTTTAGTAATGACTATTCACCCCCCTCTAGTCACTATCTCGACCTTATAGCCACCATAGCGCCCCCCCGGCATGAACGGGTAGGTCAAGCGTGCAAACAACATGGTCCTACAGGGCCTCAAGCCTAGGATCTTCAATCGGTTAAACAAGTTTGGTGGACGATGGGTCGTCGAGCTTCTTGCGGTGCTCTAGAGCCTAAGGACGACCCCTAGCTGGGCCACGGGCTACACTCCATTCTTTGTGATCTATGGTTCCAAGGCTGTCCTCCTGACCGACGTCGACTATGGAGCACAAAGGGCCAGGGCATACGATGAACAGGGAGCCGAGGCCTCCCTCAAGGATGCCATGGACCAGCTGGATGAAGCGCGCGATGTTGCCCTCCTCCGCTCGGCCAAGTACCAGCAGGCGTTGTGACGGTACCATAGCTGTTGAGTGTGGGGTTAGGCCTTCAATGTCGGAGACCTAGTCCTCCGCCTCATCTAGAGCAGCAAGGACCGCCACAAGCTCTCCCCACCATGGGAGGGACCGTATGTCATCGTGGAGGTGCTTCTGCTAGGCGCCTATAAGCTCAAGACCATCGACGGTGAGGTCTTCGCCAATACCTAGAACATCAAGCAGCTACATCACTTTTACCCTTAATAAACGCACACTTTCTTTTATCAGTTTCGCTATCAAACTACCCGACCTTTAGTGACACCTGACCCTAGCAATAGCGGGGGGGTCGGGCCTCACTTGGGGGCTAATAAGAGCATACCTATCTGGTAGACATTCTCTACGCCCGACCTTCTCTCATGTTTAGACCTAGAAGTGAGGTTTGTGGAAACAAACGCTGAATAAAACTAGTCAGACTGTGAGAAATCTATGCCTCGGCGTCTATGGCATCTTTGCTCACCAGCGTGATCGGAGTTTTTTCCGCACCCTGGGCTTTTTTGGCCTTAGCTACCGAAAATGTCGGTGCGCGTCTAAGAGTATATCCACCTGGCAAACATTCTCTGTGACTGACCCCCACTCATGTTGAGACCTAGAAGCTAGGGATATAGAAACAAACTCTAAGTAAAACTGGTCGGACTACGAGAAACCTACGCCTCGGCAGCTACGACATCTTTGCTCACCAGCGTGATTAGAATTTGTTCACCCACACCCCGAGCTTTACGGCCTTAATGACGGAAAGGGTCGGACTGCACCCACCTTTTTATACAAAAGGGGGAGAAGGGCTAAAAACTATTTGGCCATAACGAAATCTAAGAGCTTATCCATTTATTACGAGTTCGTCACCTGGCTTATTTGCCTAACTAAGTTTTTGGGTGGGTTGTTCTCATCCCCTATCTCTATAGGTAAGTCCTATCCCAGTAGGTAACACAAGTCGATCAGACAGCTTGGCCACTGCCGAGAGATAGGTAGGGAGCAGCAAGATGCCCCACGCGGGCTATGCCGACCCCATCACTAACGACGGACTTGGATTCCGCTCGAACATATCCGGTAAGAGCTCCCTGAACCCGTCACTCATGCCATCGAGGTAAGTCCTATGCCAGCGGGCCACCCAAGTCAATCGAACGATTTGGGCCACTGCTGAGAGATGGGTCACCCTTACTTTACATGCATTAATTTTGCATTGAGCCCCCGACCCTAGCAACAGCAAGGGGTCGGGTCTCGCTTGGGGGCTAGCAAGAGTGTCTATTCGGTAGACATTCTCGATGCTTGACCCCTTTCTTGCACTAAAACCTAGAGGCAAGGTATGTGGAAACAAACTCTGAGTAAAATTGGTCGGACCTCTAGAAACCTATGCCCTAGCGGCTATGGTGTTTCTGCTCACCAGCATGATCAGAGTTTTTGTCCCCGTACCCCGAGCTTTAGCCTCCGCCTTCCCTAGAAGGATTTGGAGGGACCCACTAGCTGAATCTCCATCTAGGAGAAGCCGGTAGGTCACCCATGTCGGTCGGATGGCTCGGGCTGCTGCCAAGAGACTGGTACAGAGAAGTGGGATGCCTCATGTAGGTTATGTCGGCTCCATCATGAACGTCAGACTCGGACCCCACACGGACATATCCGGTAAGAGCTCCCCTAACCCGTCACTCGAGCCATCAAGGTAACTTTACTGATGAAAGGTCCTTGTTTGGTTTTGGTAATTGAGTGACAACCTAGGTGGACTAATTGTGTTTATGTGAGATACACAGGTGATTAGTCCACAGGTACATGTGTGTGAGCAACATATGCCATGAAGGTGAAAATGGCTTGGAGATGTTGCAAAGCTCACACATGTGATGATGAAGGAGCTAAATGCACATGAGACATGACATTGAGTCATGTGATCAAGGTGGAGAAGATCAAGACAAGACTTGGCTTGATGGACCGGTTGCAAGCATGAAGGGCAAGTCGGAGGCTTTGGAGCGATGGACCGCGTGGCGGTAAAGCTTGAGCAAGACTTGGCGCCGATGGATGAAGACAATGGTGAAAAGCAAGTGAAGTCAAGATCGATGAACCAATATGATCACATGATGATATAAAGTGGATCATATCATTGTTGATCGTGTTGGTGCATGTGTTGCATCGACGTTGGAGGAGATGGAATGGAATGCGCAAGGCAAAGGTATAACCTAGGGCATTTCATTTCACCGGTCATAGGTGTGTAGAGAAGTTTATGACCGGGTTTAGGATAGATGGTCGTACTATCAAAAGGAGCAAACTTGTTTGCATATCGGTCATCTAGTGCCACTTGAGTGATCTAACTTTGCATCGTCGCTAGGATCGAGTGGCGTGGCAAGTTGAGTGGCTAACATCCTTTGGGAAATGATTGTGAAAAGCTAACACACACATACACATGGTGGTGTACACTTAGTGGTGTTAGCACATTTACAATGGAGATGGAGTTGGAGTTGATGTGGATCAACTTGGTGAAGAAACTCCACCGGCGGAGTGTTCGCCCGTAGAGTGCGGACAGTCCGACGGTGCCACCGGCGCCCTACACAGAAAAGACAGAGTCTCACTGGGTGCACCGGATGCTGGCACTAGAAGTGACTGGACACTGGCAGGGCACGTCCGGTTAGGCTGACGCATGATGACGCAGGAGCTGGAGTTTGACCGGACGCTGGTCTGCATCCGATCACGTGCGACCGGACGCGTCTAGTCAAGGTCGGTACCTTACTGTAAACGACCGGACGCTGAGGGTCTAGCGTCCGGTCAGTTGAAGCTACTGCGTCCAGTCAGAAGATGACCATTGAGATCGGAAGAATGCCGTTGAACGTAGGTGACACGTGGCTGTCATCGGGCGACCGGACGCTGAGGTCCAGCGTCCGGTCGACCCAACAGTTGCCCAGTAAAAGGGGTAACGGCTAGTTTAGCCCTTGGGGCTATAAATAGAAGTGGCCTTCGGCCATGGCTAGTGCTGAGCACCTTAGGGGACTTTGTGTCCATGCTTGAGAGTGCTTAGGAGCCCTCCATCTCACACATACTTGATAGTGATCATTCGATTGTGTGAGTAAGCGATTCTAGTGTGATTGCATCGTGAGGTTGCATCGAGTGGCACTAGGTGATCGAGTTGCAAGCTGGTGGTGCTTGTTACTCTTGGAGGTTGCCACCTCCTAGACGGCTTGGTGGTGGTCTCCATGGAAGCCCGCAAGAAGCTTGTGCGGCGCTCTAGAGAAGTGCTTGTGAGGGGTACTTGTGCTCGCCCCGTGGGAGTCGCTAAGAGCAAATTTAGTAAAGTGTGTCATTGAGCTACCCTCACTCAAGGGGTAGGTTCTTGCGGCGCCCGACGTGCGGGCTTAGCGGGTGATGCTAATTAGCCGCCAAACCACCAAGTGAACAGTCAACACAACGGGGACTAGCGTGTTGGCAAATACGTGAACCTCGGGAGAAAAATCATCGTGTCATCCTTGTTCTTCCTGTTGGTTTGCATCCCTGTTACACAAGCTTGCAATTACTTTCATATACATTGAGCTTGTGTTGTTGCTTTAGTAATTAGTTAGCTTGTGTAGCTTGCTAATTATCTTCTTGCTTGTGTAGCATAGAAGTAGCTCCCTTGCGTGGCTAATTTGGTTTGTGTAACCTTGTTAGTCACATTGCTTAGTTTGTGTAGCTAAATATTTGTGCTCTCTAATTCGGCATTGGTTGCCTTGTTATTGAGTATTGCTAGTGAGCTTAGTTGGCTTTGTGCTTTTGCTTACTAGCAAGTATAGGTGCTCCCTTGTTGCTTAAAGTACTAGTGGCATAGGTTTGTGTGACCTTGCTTCTAGAATTGGTTAGGAGAGCTCTAGCTAGCCTGGCACCTTTGTTGCTTGATTAGTATCTTTGAAAGGTGCTAGAGAACATAGATAGAGGGGTGTAGTCTTGGCTAGACCGATTGTCTTAATTCCGCACTTGTTTCGGTTAGCCGACGCGATTAATTTTAAAAAGGACCCGAGAGGATGGCGAACTTTGGGCTAGAAGTTGTCTGTGACACACACATTTTTGACGGCACACACTATGCACGGTGGAAACGTCATATGCTTGATCATTTCCATGAATTGGGTCCCAAGGCATGGTGGATCATTGTTGTTGGTTTTTCTCGTGATGCCTTGGATAAGGATAACCTCACCCAAGCGCAAGAGGATTGCTTACAACTTGATCATCGTGCTCTTTATTATCTAACGTGTGCTATACATGATGATATTTTTAGACGTGTGTGGGACTTGGAGAGTGCTCATAATATGTGGCTAGCACTCCAAGCCTTTTACAGTGACTCCTCCACATGGGATGATGGTAAGTTCAAGAAGGAGGATGAACCAAAGAAGGAGGCGCATGAGTGTGTTGAGCATAACCACAATTTGGTGATTGTGGAAGATTGCTCCACCTCATGGTCAAGTGACGATGATGATGATCGATTAACTACAAGTTCACTTGACAACGTTGATGATGATGCCACAAGTGTTGCAAGTGATGATGCTACCCCATGCACACTTGATGGTGATGATGGTTCATGCTCAAGCCATGATGATGCTACTACAAGCCCAACCACCACACCACATTGTCTCATGTCACAAGGTGACACTAAGATATCAAATGATGATGTGGTTGATCATGTTGATTCATATGATGAGCTTGTTAGTAGACTTGCTAGCATGACCATGTCTCTAGAAAATGAGAAAGCTAAAACATTGAAATTAGAAAATGAAAACTCATTTCTAAAGAACTCTTGTGAAGAACATAAGAAATTACTTGATGCATATAAATCTTCACTTGATGAGCTTAAATTGAATCATGAGACACTACTTGCATCTCATGATGAATTATTAGAACAACATGCTTCTCTCATTAAAGTATTTACAAAGAAACTTAAAAACAATGAGAGTTCATCACATGGGTCAATTGATCAATCACATACTATTGCTAACCCTTGTGATGTAGGCAAGAAGCATGTATCCACCTCTTGTGATGATTTATTAGATATGCCATGCTCTTCACAAATAGATGCTTGTTCTACTACTATGTCTTATGAGACTAACCTTTTCAAGGAGAACAATGAGCTCAAAAGTGAAGTGAAGAAATTGAGCAGTAAGTTAGAGAGGTGCTACAACTCAAAAGTCACCTTTGAGCACATATTGAAGACTCAAAGAAACTATGGTGACAAGTGTGGCCTTGGCTTCAAGAAGAAGATGACAAAGAGCAAAAGAAAGAGAGAAAGGAAGATGAAGAAGATACAACAAAGAAAGCTCCCTCATACCATGTGCTACCGGTGTCATGAAGCGGGACACCTTGCAAATGGTTGTCCAAACATTGAGAAGCTCAAGAATATAAAAGAAGAAGAGAGGCTAAAGCATGTCAAGTGCTTCAAGTGCCGCACTTGAGGTCATCTTACCTCAATGTGCCCAACCAAGCAATTGGTGAAGCAACAAGTGAAGCCTCAACCAACGCCACAAGTTGAGCGAGAGAAGACACCCCAAGAGCAAATCAAGATCAATCATGAAGATGGTGATTTGATGATAAAGAAGAAGAAAACAAGAAGGGGTGGAAAGGCAAGGCATCCAATGCAAACTCAAGATGCCAAGATGATGAGCAAGAATGAAGATGAGAAGAAAGATTATGCTCACATCAAGTGCTTCAAGTGTGAAAGTATGGGACACTTTACCTCTAAGTGTCCTACCAAGCTTGAGAAGAAGGCTCAAGCAATCCATGAGAGGCAAGGCAATGAGAAGCACCACATGAGCAAAGAAGAGAAGGCTCAAGCAAAGAGAAAGTGCTACTCATGCCGGGAAAGGGGACACATGGCACATTCATGTCCCCTAGGTAAAATTTCTAAGCATATTTCAATTGATGATCATGATATGCTTAGAAAGGATGGTGATGGTACCTCTATGGTTGCTATTGCAAAACATCCCGCTACTCATACTAAGGCGTTGCCAAAGTATGTTGCTCCTAACTTGAGAGGACCCAAACTTGTTTGGGTACCATCAAAAAGTGGATGATTGATTGTAGGTACCATCGGCATTGGAGACTTGATTCAATTGTGTTCATATTAATCATCATATGTTGAATCAAGCATTGAAGCTTAGTGCATATCTAACCCAATGCTAAATGAAAATTGAATGAAGTCCAAGTGCTACAACATACAAGTGTCATATTCAAGTTGTGGTGATTTATTGGAATATTTGATGACTTACAAATAATTGAGTTGAAACTTGCTAGTTGGATGATCATGAGCTAACCAAGGTATATCTCTTGTTGATCACTTCATTTGGGTGCATATGAGTTGATTGAATTGGATAAATATGCAATGTTGCTTGCTATGAGATGTTTAAATGGATAATTGCTTAGTAATCAAGTTTGGATTGATTTATGTTGGATAAATTCATGAGATGACTTTTATTAAGTGGTTTGAATGGATATATGTCTTATGGAAGTATTTAAACAAGTTAGTATCAAGTTTGATTCATATTTGATGAAGTATAGCTAAATTGTTGAAATCTATCCTATATTGCAAAATCTGAGCTAGCTGTGAACTTAGCCATGTTTGAGAGATCAAAACTTATTGGATTGGCATAAAAATTAGTATACATGCTCTAGACTTATGGTATAAGATGCTGTAGAAATTTCATGAAAATTGGATAAGAAATGCTTCGGTTTTGGAGTGGTTCTTGTCAGCTATAGTGCAGCAGTTTTCAGCATGTAGCAATGGTGGAAGAATTGAAATTTGGTAGTAATCTAGAAGTCAAATAAAGCTCAAATTTTTACAGCTGCTAGATAACTTAGTAAAGAATATCTCCACCAAATTTCGTGGTATTTAGATTTGTACTTTGGGAGATATGCTTATTTCTTTGAAGGGTACAAAATCTGTCAGAAAAGTGACAAATGTTGGATTGATCAAGAGTCACTTTGATTGAAAGGTCCTTAAGTTGGAAACATGTTTACAAGTGTTTGAGGTACCTAAGTTTGGTCTTGAGATGATCTAGAAGCATGACAAGATATGAGTACAAGGCTATTTGATTGTGGAGTGCACTTTGCACATATTTGGTACTCAAATTGAAAGATCAAGATCAAACTCAAGATGAAGTTGAAGGTTAAGTTCTAGTGACTATTGGAAATCATTTGGTAGAAAGAAAAGAACTTAAACAAGAAGAAAGAAAAGTACTTAAAGATGGAATCAAGGTTACTCATCAAGATAAGTCCATCACTTGGATCAATCAATCAAGTTATTTCAAGTGAGTGTCAAGAATGGTTCTTAGAGAGAGGTCACTTCTCCCTAGTGTAGGGGCTTGCTGCCTATGTGTAGGTAAACCAAGTGTGGTACTTGGAAGGCTAACATGGAAGTGGTGATCCGAGGAACATTTGAGATGCTTAGTTGAAACAATCAA
This sequence comes from Miscanthus floridulus, assembly GCF_019320115.1. Lineage (NCBI taxonomy): Eukaryota > Viridiplantae > Streptophyta > Magnoliopsida > Poales > Poaceae > Miscanthus > Miscanthus floridulus. The sequence continues at coordinate 30,516,325 of NC_089581.1, read as the reverse complement.
AAGGGTTGATCAAGAAAAGCAAGCAACACCCAAAAGAGAGCTAGTCATGATATTTCAAGTGGTATTCTCAAATTGATGCTCTCATGCAAGCAAAGATCAAAAGATAAAGCAAGTCAACCACAACAAGAAAGTACACTTGATCATAAGTCGTATTCATTTCATATGGGTGAAGAATGAAATTCAACATGATATCTATTGGTCTTCACCAAGCTTATAATTGGACTTCACATTGCTATTGGAGTAATGAATTGGAATCTATGTGACTATCCTCTACTCCAACATAGCAAATGTATCATTGTAATGTGCATGATCATTTCATCCCTTACTAGTATGCGGTTAGTGCATATAGTACATGCTTCATAGGATCATGCATAACAAATGAAATGTTTAAATTCATAGCCTACCACTATTGTTTGAATGATTACTTGATCTAGTGGTTAGTACATGAATTTGTTCATGAGCTAGTGAACCCAAGTACTTGACTTAATTTGTATTGCTAACAAGTGACAAGTACAACATTGGCAAGATAACCCTTGCAAGAGGTGTGAAGAAGCTTGTCATTGGTTCAGACCGGACTTGGAAGCTTAGGCAAAACAATTTAGTTCAAGTCAATCATAGAAGCTCATGATAGTGATAAGAGTACAAGCACAAGACAACAATGCAAATGGATATCTAGTTTGTATGTTTCAACTCACAAGTGATATCCTATAAGTGGTACTCATGAAGATAGCAAATGTTCAAGGAATGGTCTTTATTGATAAATCAAACAAGTGGTTCCATACTAGAAGATTCTTTCAAATGATATTCACTTCCTCCAAGTGGTATCTATACATAGTATCAATCATACAAGATGATGGTTCCACAAGTGATCCTCAACTTTAAGTGATCATCAAATGAAGAATGCATCCCTCAACTACAAAAGCTCAAGTGTATCAAATGGATGACCCATGCTATCACAAAGGGGGAGGTGTCCCACGAATTGATATCAAGATCAAAGATCCTATGTGTGGTATCTCAAGAAGCCCTACACAAGATACAAGGGGTACAAGTTACAAGTGGTATATACAAATGGTGTCATTCCAACAATCAAGTGACGTCCATAAAAAATGCAAGATTCAAGCCTCAACCATCTACCCAAATGCATACCTTTGCATCAATGAGAAACACACCTTTTATGAAAATTAATGACAAAGGGGGAGAGATTGTACAAAGATATGAAAGCTTGATTGAATGGGGAGAGATTGTACAATGGGAGAGATGAGATATAAAAGAAATTGAGGTTGGACATGGACAAAGAGGGAGCAACATTGAAGAAAAGATATGGATCAAAAATTCTTGGACAAGAGAAGCACACAAGTAGGGGGAGCAAGCTCATGAACTTTGATTGATTGCATTTGATATGTGCATATTCATATGCTTGCTTGCATTGCATAAGCTTTCAAATTCAATATGCATGCTTGTGTGGTGTATGCTAGTTGTAAAACTTGAATGATGATTTGATAACTAGCATGCATAGGATAATAACTAGACACTTGGTATGCTTTGCAAGCAATGCTAGTACCTTACTTTTAAAGTTGATCTCACAAGGTATCTAGTGCTTTTATTTCCAAGTGATATCTAGCTAACCATGGTGCTAAGGATGAACTTAAAGGTGCAACTCCGATTGGTACACGCTTCAAAGGTTTATTCTATACACCTTAGCATCATTTTGTAGTATTTACTCTCCCACATTTTTAATCTATGCATATGTGCGAGCTTCAAATCAAACATTCTAGCACATATATAGGGGGAGCTAATACTACCATTTTGGGTTTATGGTACTTGTCCAAAATCATTTTCACATGGTAAAATTGCTTGGGCAAGCAACATGAATCCAAAAGAGCTTAATTTCCATATCTTTGTAGAGTTGTCATCAATTACCAAAAAGGGGGAGATTGAAAGGTCCTTGTTTGGTTTTGGTAATTGAGTGACAACCTAGGTGGACTAATTGTGTTTATGTGAGATACATAGGTGATTAGTCCACATGTACATGTGTGTGAGCAACATATGCCATGAAGGTGAAAATGGCTTGGAGATGTTGCAAAGCTCACACATATGATGATGAAGGAGCTAAATGCACATGAGACATGCCATTGAGTCATGTGATCAAGGTGGAGAAGATCAAGACAAGACTTGGCTTAATGGACCGGTTGCAAGCATGAAGGGCAAGTCGGAGGCTTTGGAGTGATGGACCGCGTGGCGGTAAAGCTTGAGCAAGACTTGGCACCGATGGATGAAGACAACGGTGAAAAGCAAGTGAAGTCAAGATCGATGAACCAATATGATCATGTGATGATATAAAGTGGATCATATCATTGTTGATCATGTTGGTGCATGTGTTGCATCGACGTTGGAAGAGATGGAATGGAATACGCAAGGCAAAAGTATAACCTAGGGCATTTCATTTCATCGGTCATAGGTGTGTAGAGAAGTTTATGACCGGGTTTAGGATAGATGGCCGTACTATCAAGAGGAGCAAACTTGTTTGCATATAGGTCATCTAGTGCCACTTGAGTGATCTAACTTTGCATCATCGCTAGGATCGAGTGGCGTGGCAAGTTGAGTGGCTAACATCCTTTGGGAAATGATTGCGAAAAGCTAACACACACATAAACATGGTGGTGTACACTTAGTGGTGTTAGCACATTTACAATGGAGATGGAGTTGGAGTTGATGTGGATCAACTTGGTGAAGAAACTCCACTAGCGGAGTGTCCGCCCGTAGAGTGCGGACAGTCCGACGGTGCCACCGGCACCCTACACAGAAAAGACAGAGTCTCACTGGGTGCACCGGACGCTGGCACTAGAAGTGAGCGGTCGACACAACGGGGACTAGCGTGTTGGCAAACATGTGAACCTCGGGAGAAAAATCATCGTGTCATCCTTGTTCTTCCCATTGGTTTGCATCCCCGTTACACAAGCTTGCAATTACTTTCATATACATTGAGCTTGTGTTGTTGCTTTAGTAATTAGTTAGCTTGTGTAGCTTGCTAATTATCTTCTTGCTTGTGTAGCATAGAAGTAGCTCCCTTGCATGGCTAATTTGGTTTGTGTAACCTTGTTAGTCACATTGCTTAGTTTGTGTAGCTAAGTATTTGCGCTCTCTAATTCGGCATTGGTTGCCTTGTTATTGAGTATTGCTAGTGAGCTTAGTTGGCTTTGTGCTTTTGCTTACTAGCAAGTATAGGTGCTCCCTTGTTGCTTAAAGTACTAGTGGCATAGGTTTGTGTGACCTTGCTTCTAGAATTGGTTAGGAGAGCTCTAGCTAGCCCAGCACCTTTGTTGCTTGATTAGTATCTTTGAAAGGTGCTAGAGAACATAGATAGAGGGGTGTAGTCTTGGCTAGACCGATCGTCTTAATTCTGCACTTGTTTTGGTTAGCCGACGCGATTAATTTTAAAAAGGACAATTCACCCCCCTCTAGTCGTCATCTCGACCCTTACAACCAACCCCCACTTTTCTTTTCCATTGCATGATCATTCATTCATCCATTCTCATGCATTCATTCATACACTCATTCATTCATTCATTCATCCATTCATCCATACATTCATCCCATACATCCAAGCATTGCATATGCAATTGCTACATCACAACACTTCATGTCGCGTCATAAAGCGGTAGTCATCTCATTTGATATGAGCGGCAACCGATCGAGGTTCAAAGGCTGGCCCATGATGGGCTTGAGGCCACCTCATGTCAAACAGAGCCAGGCGAGAAAAACGTAGATGAGCCCCAGCGGCCTTGCCCGACCCCGCTCAGAAGTGGATAGGGACATCTAGACCTTTCTCGTTCGATCCTAATCTCGAGCCAAGCCCACAGTATCTCCATCGAGAGGAGGCCAATAGGCCACTAGAGTCGTTCTCCAGAGCAACACGGGCATCTACTGAGAGGCCGGTTAAGGAGTAGTGGAATGCCACATGAGGGCTATGCTGACCCCATCAGCGAATGATGGACCCAGATTCTGCTCGAACATACCCGTTAGCGAGCTCACTGAGCGCGACACTCGAGTCATCGAGGCAAGTGTCATTAGCTTAGCCCCTCTAGTTTCGGAAACTGAGGATGGGGTGACGCATGAAACACAACCGACCCCTACCGAGCCCCACGGGGCTCGGGGGCTCAAGCCGCCCGACCCTAAATCGGGAGTCCAACTGACTGGGGTTTGAAGGCCGGCCTATGAAGGGCCCGAGGCCGCCTGGCATCAAACAGATCTAGGGAAAAAACGCAGATGAGCCCCAGCAGCCTTCGCCTAACCCGCTTAGAAGCGAACAGGGTCATCTCAACCTTCTCGTTCGATCCTAACCTAGAGCCGAGCCCACAGAATCCCCATTGAGGGGAGGCCATCGGGCCACCTGAGTCACCCTCTGAAACAGCTTGGGCATCTGCCGAGAGGCGGGTTAAGGAGTAGTGGAATGCCACATGAGGGCTATGCCGACCCCGTCACAAATGATGGACCTAGATTCCACTCAAACATGCCCATTAGCGAGCTCACCGAGCACGTCACTTGAGCCATCGAGGCAAGTGACGTTAGCTCAACCCCTCCAGTTGCAGAAACCGCGGACGGGGCAACGATCACAAAAACGAGCCGACCCTCGACCGGACCCCTGCTACACACCAGGGCTCGAGAAAAGTTGGACTCGCAAGGAGACCAAACACGCGGTCACAGAACGATGGCTTAGATCCTAGGGAGGGGGTACACACGAAAGCAAGAGACACTTTCTCTTTCTAGTTTTGCTATCCTCTCCTCGATCTTTAGTGACACCTGACCCCAGCAATGGCAAGGGGTTGGGTCTCACTCGGGGGCTGATAAGGGTATACATACACCCTTTCTAAAATAGTCGTCGCGCCCGACACCCTTCCTCACGTTAAACCTAGTAGCAGGGTCTACGGAAATGAATGACTAAGCAAGGCTAGTCAGGCTGTGAGAAACCTATGCCCCAGTGGCTACGGCACTCTTGCTTACTAGCGTGATTAGAGTTTCCCTCCTACACCTCGAGCTTTACGGTCTTATCAAATGGAAGGGTCGAAACGCACCAAAACAAAAGAACAGACATGGTCAAACGTAACAAAATGACAAGTTTGTTTAAGCGTTATAGAAAGGTTGGCACCTATCCTCTGATTACAAGAGTGATCAACCTATTGAACTAACTAACTCCTCCAGGGGAGAACTATGCTTTTGATCCTATCCGCCAGGTCCTACGAAAGGGGAGCCACCGCCGCTTCCATCTCCTCCAGCTCGTGGACTTCATAGCTAGGCATGAAGCCATGACTCATCATGTCTAGGTTGATGTTGTCCCCATAATAAGAACGAGCAATCGTGAAGGATTGGTTGACCCCGGCGCGAAGCGCATTCCTCTCGAGCTGGCGCACCCATGCCGTAATCTCGACAGCATGGGCCATGAGCAAACTAGTCCCCTCCAACCATACCACCTCTAGGTCATCGCAGACCACTCCGAGGACAGTGTTTAGGATACCGAGCTCATCGCTCTCCGCTTGAAGATTCCTCCTCGCCTCGGCGAGGTCCACGGCCAGCCCGGTAGAAACACTTTTGGCCTCTAGCTTCTAGGCCATCGCGTTTCCAAGCTCGGCTGTGGCAGAACCTCCTAAGTTATAGGGCCCACATGCACCTGTCACTGTCCGACGACCTTTGACATTTATGCATATGTTTCCAATAACTTAAAAAGACTGTCGGGTGTCCTCGGGGAACCCCGAATCATCCACGATTTCCGAGCAGGATCACGTTACAGAGTCATTGCAGTATTACAACATTTATTCAAATATCCAAACCAGAGTAAAAACAGCGGAAGTCTTACGATAATATAGTTTACAAACCAGTTGTTTCAAACCTTACCAACTAAGTTCGATGATTATTACAAACCAAAGTAGTAGTGGAGTGGCATAATTAATATAGACATATCACACAAAATAAACATCTTGCCCAAGGATCACACATTTACTTCTCATCGTCAGAATGAACGATAGTCATGCAGCATGATCCAAAACAGATCTGCTCATGAGGCTCACCTGCAACAAGGGGTCAACGAACCCTGAGTACGAAAGTACTCAACAAGACTTATCCGAAATATTAACTGATAAACTCAGTAATGCAGGCTCAGGGATTCAAGGTATAGCTTTAACAATGATCAAAGTTCTTTTGCGTAAAAGCTCTTTTAACAACATTCTTTATATAGAAAACTTCTCAAGAATTATATACAAAGCTGACACGATCCGCACTGAGATCATGAAACTTCATATCCAACGCCTTCACAAGCCTTATTCAAGTTCTGGTTATTAATTGTACGATGATGAACAGTGAGTTGAGTCTCCATAACCGAGGAGCAACGACGATTCGAACTGATTATGAACCCAGCTGGGAATTCCAGACCACACGACATATGCAGGTTCCTGACCTACATATACCAACCTATCCTCGGATCCCCTAAAACAAGAACAGGTCCGCGCCACCCGAGAATACAGTACTCCACCATTCCAGCCCATGGCCACATGGGTACACGCTATTCCCGCCATCTCTCCACTCCCAGTGCGCGATTAGCCATTCTCGTAATAGAATTGCCAAGTTCAGGCTTACCGGAGTATGTGGTTAGTACTACAAATTCTCACCTCATGCAATTCAACAACGGACGTGCCTTAATCGACACAGGCGGAAAGAACCCGCTCACAAGACCTCCAAGTCTTGTGGCTCACACTCACCGAGTCCGCCCGGTCTAAATTTATTACTCCACATTCCCATATCACATGTTAACATTATTGAACAATGTTCCATTTAAAACTTGCAGGTGGCAGGTGGTCACCCGACTTTCATCGTTCTACGCATAGCTAAGCAAAACTAGGCATATACGAGTTTAAAACTGGTAATATGGTAAATATGGAATAATAAGGGTGGTAATGCACCAATTAGGCTCTTACTTAACTCCTAATCACTTAATGCAGTAACGGAAAGCAAAAGCGAAATTATTTTATAAAACACAAGGTAGGGTTGTATGCATCCGGGGCTTGCCTTCGTTGACAGAAAAGTCTAGTTCCTGCGACGTTACACAAGGATTCGATCCAACCTCAACAGATGGATCAACCTCCTCAACAGCTTGATTAACTACCATGTTTTCACCTTCGTTCACTACACGTAATAACAATGCCATGTTTAACATGATGTGGAATATGAAACATGATGCTCGATGATGGATGCAAAATTAACAATTTGAATACAACTTTCCTTCGCGGTACAGTTGCAAGTCAAACAACTAAAACTTTTTCATAATACATACATCAATTGCCAAGGATCATCATCAACTAAGGACCCAAGGTCATCACTCAATCCAAAAGTCCAAACAAAAACCTAAATCATTAAAGGTTACTATTCGCTTTTATGAATTAATTATTTAATTCAAAATTATGAAATAAATCAACTTATTCTAATTGAGCTCAAAATTTTAGTACATGTTCATTACAGGTTAACTAAGCGGCAAAACAAATTTCATAATTTTTGGATAAATAAATAAGCCTGGAAAAATCATGGAAATCTATTTATTAATAAATTGAGCAATTTTTATCACATTCAAAAAGTATTGAAAAACATTATTTCATATTTTTCATAAATACTATACATCACAGAGAGGTCACACAAAAATTTTCATAATTTTTGGAGCTCTAAATAAATCTACACAAAAATAACAAAAACAGACACTATTCATTCAAATCTGAAAATAGAAAAATCATTTGAACGCTGAGTCACTGACACCAGGGTCCCACATGTCATCTTAAACCTCCGACGTTGACTACGGTAGTGACGGCTCTGACCAGCGATTTCTCACCGACGGTGAGATCAACGGCGATGGCCAACGTACCAAAATGATCACCAAGTCTAGGCGCATCGATTGACGTCCCTATCAGCACGGATTACGGCCCTACACTAGCTCGTCGTCGGCCATGGCGGACGCGGTGACACGGTAGCGCTACGCCGGTGACTACAGACCGGTAGCGGTCAAACTAAAGGTCGAGGAAGCACCAGTAGCTCACCCCGAACACGTTGAAGCAAGGAGCGAGGTCAGAGAAGCAACGGAGAGGCGTGACAACGATCTCAGTGATCACGGCGGAGCAACACGTCGTCGGCGATGGTGTACCGGCGACTGCAGTGATCAAAATGAGCAACCAGCTATGGATTAAGTACTACAGCATCGAGATGAAACAGAATCAGCCAAAACCAGGGACGAAGATGCACCGTATAGCTCTGGCCACGGCGAATCGCGCTCGGCGGAGGAATTGTCGGCCGCGAGGAAGAAGACGATGCAACTCGAGTTCCCGACCAAGACTAGCCGAATTGGTGGGTTGGCTGGATACGCAAGGATACGGCGGAGCTGGAGCAAGCTTTGCCGAGACGGCAACGGCGTAAGGTCGATGGCAAAAGCTCGACGGAGCTGCGGCGGTGATGACTGAAAAAACAGAGAAGAAAGAAGAACGACGACGACGGCGTTTTGGTTCTTATAACGCGACTCAGAAGCTCAAGGAAGCCACGCAGGAGACGTCTCCGCGCCAGCGCGAAGCCGAGGACGTCCACGCGCGTGCCTGGAACGCCGAAGAAAGTCACCGGCGGTGTAGCCTCGGTGGTGGACACTGTTCACAGTAATTACAAGTTTGCCATTCGCCAAAATTCTCAAATTACTCTCAAATTTTCATAACAACTCAAAAATATCCAAAAATAAAAGTTGTTCAAAATCAAAAGTTCTACAACTTTGCTTTTATAACCATCTCCTAATTCGGTCTAGATTTTGAAATGAACTTTTGAATTTGAATCGGGAAATTTAACGAATTACGCCTTTTTGATTTACTCAAAATTTTTCTAAACAACTTGAAAAACTCCAAAAATAAACTTTGCTTAACTTGACAAGCACTACACTTTTGCTTCAAGGCTCAATCCCAAAATATGCTTAGATTTTGAAATAGATTTTCAGGGTAGGGTTTAAATGTCGAAAAGCGGGGTTTTCTCGAAAAATTCAAAACCCAGACAAACTTTGAACTTGAGTCAAACAATACAATTCAACACTCATTACACAAATGTAAACTTGTTTTAGTACATGCACATCAAAGTTTTCACCAAATGCCAAATGCTTTGCAATGCATATGATGACATGTCAGATTTTAATATTTAAACACCCGAGGTGTTACAATCCTTCCCCCTAAAAGAAATCTCGCCCCGAGATTCAAAGCCATCGGGTAAGTAATGGAAAAGGAAATGTGTCGCGAGAACACATACAAACTCTATCCATAAAACAGCTGAGATCCCTTTACAAAACACAATTTGTACTACCGAACTCAACTAACATTATTCTATTCTATATTGACGCTAGAAATTCTGGAAACTTTTCTAACAAGTAATCTTCTGATTCCCAAGTAGCTTCCTCTTCTAAATGTTGATTCCATTGTATTTTATAGAACTTGATTGTCCTTCTTCGAGTAACACGATCTTTCTGATCCAACACTCGGATAGGATATTCGGAATAAGTTAAATCCGGTTCTAGTTCCACTCCTTCAACTTCAACATTTTGTTCAGGCACTCGGAGACACTTCTTCAATTGAGAAACATGGAACACATCATGCACAACTACGAGATGTTTAGGTAATTGCAAGCGATATGCCACTTTTCCATACCTTTCCAAAATTTGATATGGTCCAATATATCGAGGTGCCAACTTTCCTTTAACACCAAAACGGGTAACTCCCTTCATTGGTGATACTTTTAGATACACAAAATCTCCTTTGGTAAATACCAATGGTCTCCGTCTTCTATCTGCATAACTCTTTTGTCGGGATTGAGCTATCTTTAAATTATTCTGTATTTGCCTAACCTTGTCTTCTGTTTCTTTCACAAGGTCAACTCCAAGGAATCTTCTTTCTCTAGGTTCAGACCAACTCAATGATGTTCTGCATCTACGACCATAGAGTGCTTCAAATGGAGCCATTCTAATGCTTTCCTGATAACTATTGTTGTATGAGAACTCGGCCAAAGGTAAGCATTCATCCCACTTATTGGAATAGTTAAGGACACAACACCTTAACATATCTTCAAGCACTTGATTAACTCTTTCAGTCTGTCCATCAGTCTGCGGATGATAAGCTGTACTATATAGAAGTTTAGTACCCAACGAAGAATGTAATTGTTTCCAAAAGTTGGAGACAAACTGTGTACCCCTATCTGACACAATAGTCTTGGGTACTCCATGGAGACTCATGATTCTTGCTAAGTACATTTTGGCATATTGGATCGTAGGATATATTGTCTTGACTGGAAGAAAATGCGCTGACTTAGTGAGTCGATCTACAATAACCCAAACTGAGTCAAATCCCTTTGATGTCTTGGGTAGACCAACAATAAAGTCCATACTTATGTCCTCCCACTTCCAAGATGGAATAGGTAATGGTTGTAATTCACCAGCAGATCTCAAATGTATAGCTTTCACCTTTTGACAAGTGTCACACTTTGCTATGTATCTAGCAATCTCTATTTTCATTTAGTCCACCAGAATCTTTGCTTCAAGTCATGGTACATCTTGTTGCTTCCCGGATGGATTGATAACCTAGTAGCATGTGCCTCATCTAGAATTGACTACCGCAACTCAAGAACTTTTGGTACCACCAGGCGATCCTTGAACCACAACACATCTTCATTGTCAATACTAAAGCATTCCGCTTTTCCATTCTTGACTCTTTCCTTGATATGGGCTACACCCTTGTTTTCCTTCTGAGCAGCAATAACTTGATCTCAAATAGTGGCTTCAACAATTATGTTGGTCAGACTTCCTTGTTGAACTACTTCTACATTCAACTTTTCCATTTCTTGACATAAATTCAAACCCATTGTTCTCACTATCAGACAATTGCAATAACTTTTGCGACTGAGAGCATCTGCAACCACATTTGCTTTTCCAGGGTGATAATGTACTTCCAAATCATAATCCTTAATCAGTTCTAACCATCTTCTTTGTCTCATGTTCAACTCTGACTGAGTAAAGATATACTTTAAGCTCTTGTGGTCTGTATACATATGACATGTATTACCAAGCAGGTAATGCCGCCAAATCTTTAGAGCATGAACCACAGCTGCTAACTCCAAGTCATGAGTCGGATAATGTTCTTCATGTTGCTTAAGTTGCCTAGATGCATAGGCAATGACTCGACCTTCTTGCATCAACACACATCCAATACCAATACCTGAAGCATCACAATAAACATCAAATGGCTTCTCGATGTCAGGTTGGGCTAACACTGGTGCAGTGGTTAACAGTCTCTTCAAAGTCTGGAAAGCCTCTTCACAATCTGATGACCAGACAAACTTAACTTGGTTCTTCAACAATTCAGTTATGGACTTTGATATCTTTGAGAAATCTAGAATAAACCGACGGTAATATCCCGCCAAGCCCAGAAAACTCCTAACTTGATGAACTATGGTTGGCGGTTTCCAATCAAGCACATCCTTCACTTTGCTTGGATCAACTGCAACTCCTTCGGCTGACAAGACATGTCCAAGAAATTGCACTTCCTTAAGCCAAAAATCACACTTGCTGAACTTGGCATATAGTTGATGTTCTCTCAAACGGGTCAGAACAATTCTGAGATGTTCCGCATGTTCTTTCTTATTCTTGGAATATACTAAAATGTCATCAATAAACACCACTACAAACTTGTCTAGCTCAGGCATGAATACTGAGTTCATTAGATACATGAAATGAGCTGGAGCATTTGTCAAACCAAAAGACATTACCAAGTATTCATATAATCCATATCTTGTGGTAAATGCCGTTTTGGGAATATCTTCAGGCTTTATCTTGATTTGGTGATATCCTGATCTCAAATCTATCTTGGAGAAAACTTTGGCTCCGGCCAATTGATCAAAAAGCAGATCTATCCGAGGTAATGGATACTTATTCTTGATGGTCACTTCATTCAACGGACGATAGTCAACACATAACCTCAGGGTCTCATCTTTCTTTTTTCACAAAAATTGTCGGACATCCCCAAGGTGAAGAACTAGGTTGGATAAACCCTTTCTCAATCAATTCTTGTAACTGAGTTTTCAACTCAGCCAATTCCTTAGGTGGCATCCTATAAGCTCTCTGAGAAATCGGAGCTGTTCCAGGTTGTAACTCTATACTGAATTGTACATCCCTATCAGGTGGTAGACCGGGTAAATCTTCAGGAAACACATCCGGAAATTCACACACTACCGGAATATCTCTAATCTCTTTAACAGCAGTTGCACAAATCTTGCCCACTGATTTTCTTAGGGTTGGAAGTTGGATAAGAAGTTGAGAATTATTATCAGGCAAACTCACTCTTAAGGTCCTATTCAAAGCATCTATAACAGCCTTATGCTGATACATCCAATTCATTCCCAAAATTACATCTATATCCTGATCCTTAAGGATAATCATGGTAGTGGGAAAAATATGCCCACCCAGGTTTACGGGTACCTGGTACACCATTTCCTTAGTACACAGACGTCCCCCGGGCGACTGTATAAAGAAACTTTCCTTTGTTGCCCCAATTGAAATTTCATGCTTCATGACAAATGTTCTATTGATGAATGAATGCGATGCGCCAGAATCAAAAAGTATAACTGCAGGGTGATTGGCAACAGGAAACATACCCATCATCACTGGCTCCCCTTCCGGAATTTCTCCAGCTTGAATATAGAACACCCGTCCTGTCTTCCTCTCATCTTTGCCCTTCTGAGCATTCTGATTGGGGTTCTTGTTTGGTGCCTGACCCTGTTGTTGATTAGCAGGAGCCTTCTGATAATTTTGATTAGCCTGCCTAGGATATGGACATTCCCTGGAGAAATGACCAGTCCTTCCACAATTGTAACACGGATAGTTGTGACCCTGGGATGTTGGAGCATTGCCACCAGAAGCATTGGTTGACTGTGAACTCGGATAGGTTATAGCAGGACGGACATTTGACTGTTGCCCGGCTTGGAACTGCGGCGGACGATAAGGAGGATGATTATGCTGTACTGGATGATAAATCACCCTCTGCCTCTTTTGGTTTCCACCAAAAGATCCAGACGGCACACTCTTTTTCTTTTTGAGCTCCTTATGCTGCCGATACTTTGACTCTGAAGCAATTGCAATATTTACGGTCTCATGGTAAGTAACATTGGTGCAAGTGGTCATCATAGTCTGCAACTTAGTATTTAGGCCTCTCATAAACCACCTCTTTTTCTTGGCATCGGTATTGACATGTTTGGATGCATATTGGGACAGATGATTAAATCTTCCCACATACTGCATCACGCTTTGATCTCCTTGTTTCAAAGCAAGGAATTCATCTAGCTTCATAGCCATCACTCCTTCAGGAATATAATGGGCTCTGAAGGCTGTACGGAACTCAGCCCAAGTTATTGGAATGCCAGCTGGTTGCATAGCCACTAAGTTTGCCCACCAAGCACTTGCTGCTCCTCTAAGTTGTTGGGCGGCAAACGTAGGTTTCTGATACTCCGTGCATGGGATAAGGTCAAATTTCTGCTCCATGGTTTGAAGCCAGTCATCAGCCTCCAATGGTTCATCTGCCTTGGTGAACACCGGGGGTCTTGTGTCTGTAAAATCAACATATGTAGCCTCCTGTCGATTATGGTGGTGTCCACGATGTCCGTACATCTGATTCTGATTACTCTGAGCCATCTCATGAAGCAAACAAGAATTTTCAGCCGTCACATTGACAAGTGCAGTTATAGCATCAGCTAAATTGGTTGGAACTGGTGGTGGGTCTGGAATACCGTCCTCATCTTGTGAAGTTCCCGGAATAAACGAACCCCGCGTACGACGCATCTGCTCATAACAAACCAAACTTTATTCACATGTCTTTATTGAATTGTACCAAAGCTTACTCTAGACACCTTACATAGAGTTTACTAATGTACAAACAAACCCACGAGTACGAAAACAGAACTACATACTTAACTAGAGCTACTGTTATACAACTCTACTCTTTTCCTCAATTTCTTCAAACTTCAGGCTCGGTATCCATTCCAGAATTATTACCGCCTTCATCATCACTTTCATCGATCATTACTAATTCTTCAGGATCTTCTTCTTCTTCCTCTCCCGATTCATCATCATCGGCAAGGATGACACCGGGGTCCATAGCATCAGCTTGAGGCTCATGATTCGGATTTAATAAATTGCTAAGCCTATGAACTTCCTCATGTAGATATGTATTATGTTCTTCTAAATCTTCTACATAGAATTCTAGCTCATGAGTTCTAGCTCTAGCTACATTTTCCCTGTGCCAAGCTTCATTTCTTCCTTCCACCATACGAACTAACATACTTTCGCAGTTCCTATGCGCGGTGGTGAGCTGCCTCAATTGACCCTATAATTCTCCTATTTGTATAACATCCAAAGCCCTATCTCTCGTAGATTGTGCTAACTCCATAGAAACCCTCAATATCTCTGCTTGGGGATCAGGCCTAGTACTGCTACTGCTAGCACCATCATTTCTAGGGGCAAGTTGGTGACGAGGAACTCCTTTGGGTCCGGTGGACTTACGGGGCGTCATCTTGGCACGAGCCATACTGTAGGAAGCCAATTTAATCCAAGTAAGACCATTTGATCAAAATCCAAAAAGTAGCTAAGATGGATTACATTCCTCAAACCAGACTCACTACTCAACTCCAGACTAAGAGGTGAAGGAAGTAACAAGTGAATTATTCCTGATGCATGAATCGTTCTTACGAACAAAAACATCAAAGTTTATAATGCACATAAACAACATTTATTTTTATATAGGGCATAGTATGATTACTACTCCACCACACAAAACCCTTTTTAATCAAATAGGGAATGGTGAGAAAGAAATAAGATAAGTCAGAAGCAATTTGGACCAAATTATCAAGTTAAATTTAGTCATCCCAAATCATTTTGAAGTTTTTGTAAAATAATACAACAAAAACCTTGTAACGATCGCTCTGATACCATTCTATGGCAGAACCTCCTAAGTTATAGGGCCCACATACACCTGTCACTGTCCGACGACCTTTGACATTTATGCATATGTTTCCAATAACTTAAAAAGACTGTCGGGTGTCCTCGGGGAACCCCGAATCACCCACGATTTCTGAGTAGGATCACATTACAGAGTCATTGCAGTATTACAACATTTATTCAAATATCCAAACCAGAGTAAAAACAGCGGAAGTCTTACGATAACATAGTTTACAAACCAGTTGTTTCAAACCTTACCAACTAAGTTCGATGATTATTACAAACCAAAGTAGTAGTGGAGTGGCATAATTAATATAGACATATCACACAAAATAAACATCTTGCCCAAGGATCACACATTTACTTCTCATCGTCAGAACGAACGATAGTCATGCAGCACGATCCAAAATAGATCTGCTCATGAGGCTCACCTGCAACAAGGGGTCAACGAACCCTAAGTACGAAAGTACTCAACAAGATTTATCCAAAATATTAACTGATAAACTCAGTAATGCAGGCTCAGGGATTCAAGGTATAGCTTTAACAATGATCAAAGTTCTTTTGCGTAAAAGCTCTTTTAACAACATTCTTTATATAGAAAACTTCTCAAGAATTATATACAAAGCTGACACGATCCGCACTGAGATCATGAAACTTCATATCCAACGCCTTCACAAGCCTTATTCAAGTTCCGGTTATTAATTCTACGATGATGAACAGTGAGTTGAGTCTCCATAACCGAGGAGCAACGACGATTCGAACCGATTATGAACCCAGCTGGGAATTCCAGACCACACGACATATGCAGGTTCCCGACCTACATATACCAACCTATCCTCGGATCCCCTAAAACAAGAACGGGTCCGCGCCACCTAAGAATATAGTACTCCACCATTCCAGCCCATGGCCACGTGGGTACACGCTATTCCCGCCATCTCTCCACTCCCAGTGCGCGATTAGCCATTCTCGTAATAGAATTGCCAAGTTCAGGCTTACCGGAGTATGTGGTTAGTACTACAAATTCTCACCTCATGCAATTCAACAACGGACGTGCCTTAATCGACACAGGCGGAAAGAACCCGCTCACAAGACCTCCAAGTCTTGTGGCTCACACTCACCGAGTCCGCCCGGTCTAAATTTATTACTCCACATTCCCATATCACATGTTAACATTATTGAACAATGTTCCATTTAAAACTTGCAGGTGGCAGGTGGTCACCCGACTTTCATCGTTCTACGCATAGCTAAGCAAAACTAGGCATATACGAGTTTAAAACTGGTAATATGGTAAATATGGAATAACAAGGGTGGTAATGCACCAATTAGGCTCTTACTTAACTCCTAATCACTTAATGCAGTAATGGAAAGCAAAAGCAAAATTATTTTATAAAACACAAGGTAGGGTTGTATGCATCCGGGGCTTGCCTTCGTTGACGGAAAAGTCCGGTTCCTGCGACGTTACACAAGGATTCGATCCAACCTCAACAGATGGATCAACCTCCTCAACAGCTTGATTAACTACCACGTTTTCACCTTCGTTCACTACACGTAATAACAATGCCATGTTTAACATGATGTGGAATATGAAACATGATGCTCGATGATGGATGCAAAATTAACAATTTGAATACAACTTTCCTTCGCGGTACAGTTGCAAGTCAAACAACTAAATCTTTTTCATAATACATACATCAATTGCCAAGGATCATCATCAACTAAGGACCCAAGGTCATCACTCAATCCAAAAGTCCAAACAAAAACCTAAATCATTAAAGGTTACTATTCGCTTTTATGAATTAATTATTTAATTCAAAATTATGAAATAAATCAACTTATTCTAATTGAGCTCAAAATTTTAGTACATGTTCATTACAGATTAACTAAGTGGCAAAACAAATTTCATAATTTTTGGATAAATAAATAAGCCTGGAAAAATCATGGAAATCCATTTATTAATAAATTGAGCAATTTTTATCACATTCAAAAAGTACTGAAAAACATTATTTCATATTTTTCTTAAATACTATACTTCACAGAGAGGTCACACAAACATTTTCATAATTTTTGGAGCTCTAAATAAATCTACACAAAAATAACAAAAACAGGCACTATTCATTCAAATCTGAAAATAGAAAAATCATTTGAACGCTGAGTCACTGACACCAGGGTCCCACATGTCATCTTAAACCTCCGACGTTGACTACGGCAGCGACGGCTCTGACCAGCGATTTCTCGCCGACGGTGAGATCAACGGCGACGGCCAACGTACCAAAATGATCACCAAGTCTAGGCGCATCGATTGACGTCCCTATCAGCACGGATTACGGCCCTACACTAGCTCGTCGTCGGCCATGGCGGACGCGGTGACACGGCAGCGCTACGCCGGTGACTACAGACCGGTAGCGGTCAAACTAAAGGTCGAGGAAGCACCAGTAGCTCACCCCGAACACGTTGAAGCAAGGAGCGAGGTCGGAGAAGCAACGGAGAGGCGTGACGACGATCTCAGTGATCACGGCGGAGCAACACGTCGTCGGCGATGGTGTACCGGCGACTGCAGTGATCAAAATGAGCAACCAGCTATGGATTAAGTACTACAGCATCGAGACGAAACAGAATCAGCCAAAACCAGGGACGAAGATGCACCGTATAGCTCTGGCCACGGCGAATCGCGCTCGGCGGAGGAATTGCCGGCCGCGAGGAAGAAGACGATGCAACTCGAGTTCCCGACCAAGACTAGCCGAATTGGTGGGTTGGCTGGATGCGCAAGGATACGGCGGAGCTAGAGCACGCTTTGCCGAGACGGCAACGGCGCAAGGTCGATGGCAAAAGGTCGACGGAGCTGCGACGGTGATGACTGGAAAAACAGAGAAGAAAGAAGAACGACGACGACGGCGTTTTGGTTCTTATAACGCGACTCAGAAGCTCAAGGAAGCCACGCAGGAGACGTCTCCGCACCAGCGCGAAGCCGAGGACGTCCACGCGCGTGCCTGGAACGCCGAAGAAAGTCACCGGCGGGGTAGCCTCGGCGGTGGACACTGTTCACAGTAATTACAAGTTTGCCATTCGCCAAAATTCTCAAATTACTCTCAAATTTTCATAACAACTCAAAAATCTCCAAAAATAAAAGTTGTTCAAAATCAAAAGTTCTACAACTTTGCTTTTATAACCATCTCCTAGTTTAGTCTAGATTTTGAAATGAACTTTTGAATTTGAATCGGGAAATTTAACGAATTACGCCTTTTTGATTTACTCAAAATTTTTCTAAACAACTTGAAAAACTCCAAAAATAAACTTTGCTTAACTTGACAAGCACTACACTTTTGCTTCAAGGCTCAATCCCAAAATATGCTTAGATTTTGAAATAGATTTTCAGGGTAGGGTTTAAATGTCGAAAAGCGGGGTTTTCTCAAAAAATTCAAAACCCAGACAAACTTTGAACTTGAGTCAAACAATACAATTCAACACTCATTACACAAATGTAAACTTGTTTTAGTACATGCACATCAAAGTTTTCACCAAATGCCAAATGCTTTGCAATGCATATGATGACATGTCAGATTTTAATATTTAAACACCCGAGGTGTTACATCGGCCTAGAGCGAGTCGACCTTTTACTACGCGTCATCGCGCTATAGGTAGGCCTAGTCATGCTCTTGGAAGGCTTGGTCGTGCTCCTCGTGAGCCACGCCACACTCCGAGTGGAGCCTCTCCATGGTTTGGAGCAGCTCATCCTGCTCCTTGCATAGCCGAGTGACCGCCCTGGCATCCAGGCTCGCTTTCTTCTCTAGGGCCACGAGCTTCTCCTCGGTGCCTAGCTTCAGGTCCCGTTCCTTCTCAACCTTGGCCAGAAGGTCAAGGATCTACTAGTGGGTCTTAGTGTCCTTCTGGAGCATCTTGTCCCACTCCTTCTTGACCTAGGTGGCCTTCTCATCGTCCCTCTGTGATCCCACCGATAGGGCCTCGAACGCCTTCTCAGCCTCGTCAGCATCTCGACGGGCCTCGACCACCTACGACTAAAGACTATCTGCTTCCTCGACAAGGGGATTCAGCTCGGCCACCCTCTGCTAGGTGGCAATAAGCTAAGCGGTCACCTCCCTGCGTAGCCATGCCTCCTCGACAAGGCGGTCCTAGGTTTTGTTCTATTCATGAAGGAACTGAGACTTCCCTCGGCTATGAGCGATGAGGGACTGAAGGGAGATGATGGTCAGGATATAAAAATATATAGAGAAAGAATAGAGCAAGAGGCAGTATAGAGCAAATAATCGGCTGAAGGGAACGACAACATCACGTAAGGCACCCCTGGCATGGTCCAGGGCTTCCAGCACGGACACGATCCTCACGTTGAGGCTCTCCTGCTCCATGCTCTCGGTGGCATCATCAAGGGTGAAGAGCATCGACGCCGAATCCTACGGATTCGTCCACCGGGGCAGTGGCTCACCCCATGTGGGTGAGTCGCTACCTACTGATGTCAATGCCAAGGATGGCTCCTTGCCGGCTCCAAGCACCACCGACCCTTCTCGCCATGACATCCCCACTGGGACACTCCCTCCGACGATGGAATAGGTCAATAGTACGGACACCAACCCCTCTCCTAGCACCACAACATCCGAGGAACCCTCGGCCATGTCCTCCTCTATCCAGCCCATGCTAGACGCCATCGCTTGGGGGCGCAGGCCGTGCCGGTGCCTCAGGCGCCGCCACGGTTGCGTTCGGCTATGGCCCGCCTGTCATAGCCACTGCCACCTCCACCTGCGTCAGCGGGGCCCTGACTGACTACGTCACGCCTACCACGGTCGGCGTTGTGAGCGCGGTCGGTAGCCCCATATGCCCCATCATCGATAGCGGTATGGCCGCCATCGCTGGCTGCTCTGCGACCTCTAAAGGCACCCCTGCATCCACCTATCCCATCGAGGGCACGAGCACCACTATGGGCAGTGCCTGTTCGGCTAGAGACGTAGTCACACTGGCACCGCTCTCACCTGAAACAGGCACAGTGCTAGCCGACGGCTACCGCCTTGCCTGAAGGGCAATGTTTTTTCTTTGGTGCTAGCGCCAAAGGATTCCACTGCCTACTGACGCTGTAAGGGACCAAAAACATAAGTCATGATGAAATCCGACCAAAATAGGAAAAAATAGAGGAGCTGATAACTCACCTCTGGGCCGTTGGGCAGCAAATACGTTTTGGGACGAACCCCCCGACCTCTGCTCCACCTCGTCGGGGCAAGGACGTTTTGAGCCCGCCCCCTACTCCTAGGCAGAGGGACTCGCTCCCCTTGACTATTGGGGCATGATGGTGGAGCCGCCCGCCTCCACCAACATCTCAGGCATGGCAGCAGAGCTGTCCACTCCCGTTGACTCCTAAGGGAGGCCAATGGTACGTCCCGCCTCCATAGGCTCCTCGTTCATACCCTTCCCTCCGTGGAACAGGAAGGGTCCTGACTCCTGCAAGGACGAACTGATACCTGTCAACGCATCCTTGTTCTCCAGGATGTCCCACTCGACATCGTCGGCTATCTCATTGTCATCGCCATCGTCATCATCATCGTCGCTGTCGGTGTCCTCCCCTTGTTCCTATGCCTACAGCTTTCTGCTGCCTCTTCCTCTTCTTGTCCTCCTTCGCCTTCCTCAACCGCTCACCCTAGGCATGATTCACCGCCCTCATAGACAAAGCCCTCGGCAATGGCATTGGGTGATCCATGAAGATGAGGTCCCTCGGCTGGTCCCGTCCCTCTCAAAGTTAGTATCAAGAGGTTGGGAAATTGATTGAAGAGAAGTCAGGAAAAGGGGAAACTTACAAAGACAACGTAGCCTGGTTCTGGCCGTATCGGAGGATGTCCCAGCACCAGGAAGATGAAATCAAGGGGGCACCCATGTTGTCCCACAAGGGCTCCATGGCCTCCTTGATGCGTTGCGCGATCTCAGAGTTTGAAAGCGCCCCCTCGGTGAGCGCCGTTCCATCGAACGATGCCTCGGGCACCATCGTATATAGCGGGAGCGCATGCGTCACCAACGGCACCACCCTCCTTGCGTGGTAGGCCCCGATGACACCCGACCCCTTCAGGTCATTCTGCTTGAGGATGTGGAAGGCGGTGATGTGGTCACGTATCTTCTTCTTGTCCTTCTCTGGGACGCCCCAATTCCTCCATGACTCCGGGGCCTCTTCGATCAGGCGACCGGTGAACTCCGGCAGAGGGGCGGCTGCGTCATTCTTGAGGTAGAACCATTGTGAGTGCCACCCCATGTTGGACATTGAGAGCCACATGGGCGGGTACTCACCGACCCAATTGTTCTGGAGCTGGATGCCGACGCACCCCATCGGCATATGCAGCTCTTGTCTACCGCTCTTCTCCCTCTTCTTCTGTAGGGTGACGGCGAAGAAGTATCTCCACAGATCGAAGTGGGGGCAGATCCCCGAGAACCCTTCGCACAGGGCGACGAACGTTGCCATGTGGTAGATCCCGTTGAGGTTGAGATGCTGTAGCTCGATCTTGTAATAATGCAGCAGCCCCTAAAGAAATTTGTAGGTGGGGTTTGTGAACCCACACTCATGGAAGTGGGCGAACGACACCACATAGCCGTCGAGCAGTGATGGCAGATCCTCCTTGCCAGGCAGCAGCCACTCCTCGGCCAAGGTCCACGTGTAGAGAAGACCACGATGGATGAGGCCTTCCATGCGTTGGAAGGTGATATCGGAGTGGCACCATGGATCCATTAGAGGTGGGGACGAACGAATGCACGCTTGACAGCGATGGGGATGCGGAGGTAGGAAACCTAAGCGATTGGCGGCGGTGGTCATGGTTGTGGATGCAAGGATGTAAAGGTATGGAACCCTAGGGCGAACCCTTTGGTTTTATAGGGGCAACGGGTGCGAGGAAACCAACCGCTCGCCTAAATCTTTGCACCTACCACGATCTGCCACCACATCTCGCCTGTTTCCTTGGAAAACTCGTCGAACATTTCGCCTCTCTAGACGGGCCACGACTCATCATGAGTAAGAGGAATACGGATCTAAAAGCACCTCTACGGCTCGACTGGGCCTAGGAGTTCATAGGTCGGCCCATCGATGGGTTCGACAACTGCTCCAGGCGTCTTTAGGGTGAGAGGTGGAAAGGGATGGGCCTATTAGCGGCCAGTACCCGGGCGCACGAGCACCGTGGGCATCTCGGCCCATGATTGAGTCTCGACTGGTTATGATCCATGGTTTTTTTTTGAAGAGAGGTACTTAGCCCTTGGGACTGGTCGAACGGACCTGAGAACTATATGGATTGACCGCTGAGAATCTCGGGTCAGTCACCAAACTGATCCAAGCCGGATCCCCACGAACGGGATGCCGGTGGCTCCACTCAGACTAGCCCATTAACACCTCACCGGGTGCCACATTTTGTCCTTAAAGGAAAATCATGGCAAGGCTCGCCCCCTCCATTTTTATCGAAAAAACGCTTGAGGGAAGATAATCACAAAAGATGAACCAATCCTCGACTGGGCCCCTGCTATGGGAGGGGGCTTGAGGAAAGGGAATCACCGCCCCCAGGTCACACTGTGGGCAACAAAAGAAGGACGAGGCCTTCAGAGTCCTTCCGTTCAGAAAAGCCTCCGAAGGAATATTCTACTCCTCCATAGGCTCAGGGCCTACTGTCGGGGACCAATACTAGGGTACCCAAAGAGGAGGAGATAATAACCATCAACATTGATTCATCCATGCACTCAAGAGCGTGACTACAGCTCCAACCGACCCCAGGTGCGCAAGCTCCGCCTTGCCTAGCCTCTGAGGGCGGGCTCCGCCTCGCTCAACCTTGGGGCTGGCTCCGCCTTGCCTGACACCGAGGCCACAGGATCTGCCTCGCTCGACCTCTGAGGGTTGGCTCTACCTCGCCCAGCCTCTAGGGACGGGCTCCACATCGCCCGACCCTTGGGTCTGCGCTCCTTCTCGCTCGACGTCTGAGGGCAGGCTCCGCCTTGCCTGACCTCTGAGGGCTGGCTCCGCCTCGCCCGACCTCTAGGGGGCGGCTCCGCCTCGCCCGACACGGAGGTCGTGGACTCCACCTCGCTCGACCTCTAGGGGCGGGCTCTGCCTCGCCCTACACCGAGTCCACGGGCTCCGACTCGCCCGACCTCTAAGGGCTGGTTTCGCCTCGCTCGATCTCTGGGGGTGGGCTCCGCTTCGCTTGACCCTTGGGTCTGCGCTCTACCTCGCCTGATCTCTGAGGGCTGGCTCCGCCTCGCCTGACCTCTAGGGACAGGCTTCGCCTCACTCGACCTTTGGGTCTACGCTTCACCTCTCCCGACCTCTCAGGGTGGGCTCTGCCTCGCCCGACACTGAGGCCGCGGGGGCCATGGGCTCTGCCTCACCCGACCTTTGGGTCTACGCTCCGCCTCGCTCGACCTCTAAGGGCGGGCTCTGCCTTGCCTGACACCGAGGCCGCGGAGGCCGCGGGCTCCACCTCGTCCGACCTATGAGTGCTGACTTCGCCTCGTCCGGCCTCTGGGGGGACTCCGCCTCGACCGACCTCAAGGCCGGGGGATCCGTCTCGCCCGACGAAGACCTATACCGCTGCCAACCACTCTAGGTCCAAGCGAATGGGCCTGGGTCAAAGCTCTGACACTAGGGAGGTGACCGGCATGCCCCGATATAATCCGTGGCCGTGACGGGCCATACCTGGGGATTCACATCAGGAACAGCGTCGGGCGTACCGGTGCTGTTCTGCCTAACCCTCGTACGAACACTCACAGGCGCGTCAGTTCACCATGACGTCCGCCAGGATAGAGTGGAGCGCCACGACCGGGAGACGACGCCAGCGCATGGCGCCAGTGACGAACAGGGCCGCGACGTGGAGCTATCCCAGTTGACGTCTACAGGGTCGGCGGGACCCACGTGAAGGAAAAGAAAGACCCGACGATTCTGGAGGACTTCTTCTCCTTCTCATTTCTCCTCTTTTTCCCTCCACTGTAACCCTTGCTTTCCCTTGACCTATAAAAGAGAAAGTAGGGCGTCCCATAAAGGGCATCGCAACACATCGCATCGATTCGGACTCGAACCCATCGAACCCCGAACCGATTAGAATACACGAGCACACAGCCGGGAAGCGACCGAACTCTCGACACCCGTTCGCTCCTCTCACCAGAGACTTAGCATAATAAAAATTATGTACCTAGAAAAAGACAAAACGTCTTGTAATTTGAAATGGAGCCGTAGAAGTTAGAGTACCCCTGTCCGGCATGTTGGCTCTCTTCGGAATCTATTCGGTTCGGTGTGTTTATCACGAGAAATAGTTGGTTTGATTTTGATGCAACGATGTTAACCAATTCATTTTGTCCGTTCTATGACAATTGACAAGGATTGATTCTCCAACAATCTGTTCTCTAGTGGTGGAAAATTATAAACTTATTTTGGGAGGTTTTTCACTCGTTACTAGATCTAATTCCTAGAGGCAAGTGGATTTTGGGGCCATCAAAGTCTTGCATGACAATGGTGTTTGTAGGTGTACTTTTTATCTTGTTGCTCTTTGATTGCAATTTTTAAATTCTGACAAATAATTGAAGAAAAAAGATAACTATATCAGCTTTTGATGTACTCTAGTTTTATGGTCATTTTGTGACAAATTATTCATATTTTATAATAGTAATCATGTTTCTTGATAAATATCCGACATAAGTCATTTTTTGAGCGTTTTTATTCAAAAACATTTTTTTTTATCGAGAGAATGAGAACCGGCATCGCACGCTATACTTGACCAAAATGCGAGTGCGCCGCTGCCCCTTTTCCCGTTCACTCCGCTTCCTCCCAGCCGTAGCGCCGCATGTGCTCGCAAGTCAACCCACTGCATTGACCGCCAGCCAGCCGCGCCCGCGCGCGCCGCGGGCTCAAAGAGTCAAGACCACCACGTGCTCTCCGCCTCACCGCCCCGTCCGGCCCTCCCCGCCCGCCTCACCGCACGAACGGGCACAGGCACGCCGCGCCCCGCTCTGCCACCGGCCAATGCCGACGCCACCACCCGCCCCCTCCCGCCTCCTCCTCGCGGCCCCACTCCTCGCCATCCTTGCCCTCGCCGCCGTCGCTGCCAATGCCAATGCTGCGACACCGCCGCCATCGCCGGCCGAGGCCCTGCTGGCGTGGAAGTCGAGCCTGGGCGACCCGGCGGCGCTGTCCACGTGGACGAACGCCACCCAGGTCTCCATCTGCACCACCTGGCGCGGGGTCTCCTGCGACGTCGCCGGCCGCGTCGTGTCGCTCCGTCTGCTCGGGCTTGGCCTCACGGGCGGCCTGGACTCGCTCGACCCGGCCGCGTTCCCGAGCCTCACCTCCCTCAACCTCAAGGACAACAACCTCACCGGCGCCATCCCGGCGTCGTTCTCGCAGCTGCGCGCTCTGGCCACGCTCGACCTGGGCAGCAACGGGCTCAACGGCACCATCCCGCCGCAGCTCGGCGACCTCACGGACCTCGTCGAACTCCGCCTCTACAACAACAACCTTGTCGGCGACATCCCGTATCAGCTGAGCAGGCTCCCAAAGATCGTCCAGCTCGACCTGGGGTCCAACTACCTGACTATGACTAGCGTCCCGTTCTCACCGATGCCCAAGGTGGAGTTCCTCTCGCTCTCCCTCAACTACCTCAACGGCAGCTTCCCGGAGTTCGTGCTCAGGAGCGGCAACGTCACCTACCTCGACCTGTCGCAGAACGCCTTCTCCGGTCCGGTCCCGGACGCGCTCCCGGAGCGGCTGCCGAACCTGCAGTGGCTCAACCTGTCAGCCAACGCGTTCTCCGGCCGGATCCCAGCGTCGCTCGCGAAGCTGACGAGGCTCAGGGACCTGCACCTTGGCGGCAACAGCCTTACTGGCGGCGTCCCAGACTTCCTCGGGTCCATGTCGCAGCTGAGGGTCCTTGAGCTCGGCAGCAACCCGCTCGGTGGGTCGCTCCCACCGGTTCTTGGCCGGCTCAAGATGCTGCAACGTCTCGACGTGAAGAACGCCAGTCTGGTCTCCACTCTTCCGCCGGAGCTCGGCAGCCTCAGCAACCTCAACTTCGTCGATCTCTCAATTAACCATCTCTCTGGGGGATTGCCGGCGGCGTTCGCCGGGATGAAGAGGATGCAGGAGTTCGGCATATCGTCCAACAACCTCACCGGCGAGATCCCGGGGCAGCTGTTCGCGAGCTGGCCGGAGCTCATATCCTTTCAAGCGCAGACGAACTCTTTGACCGGAACCATTCCACTTGAGGTTGGCAAGGCGACGAAGCTGCTAATCTTGTATCTCTACAGCAACAACATCACCGGCGAGATCCCGTCGCAGCTCGGCTGGTTGGTGAACCTGGCTGAACTGGATTTGTCGGTGAACTCACTCAGCGGACCGATACCAAACTCGTTCGGCAACCTCAAGCAACTCACGCGGCTGGCGCTCTTCTTCAACGAGCTCACCGGCAAGATCCCGCCCGAGATCGGCAACATGACGGCGTTGCAAATCTTGGACGTCAACACCAACAACCTGGAAGGCGAGCTGCCTTCCAGTATCTCGTTGCTTAGGAACCTCCAGTACCTGTCAGTGTTCGACAACAGCATGAGTGGTACCGTCCCACCAGACCTCGGCGCAGGGCTGGCATTGACCGATGTGAGCTTCGCGAACAACAGTTTCTCCGGCGAGCTGCCGCAGAGCCTCTGCGACGGCTTCGCGTTGAATAACTTCACGGCAAACCACAACAGCTTCAGCGGAAAGCTGCCGCCCTGCTTGAAGAACTGCTCCGAGCTGTATCGGGTGCGGCTGGAGGGGAACCATTTCACCGGCGACATCTCGGAGGTATTCGGGGTCCACCCCAGCATGGACTACCTGGACATCTCCGGGAACAAGCTGACTGGTCGGCTTTCAGATGACTGGGGACAATGCACCAAGATCACACGCCTGAAGATGGATGGCAACAGCATATCAGGCGCCATTCCGGCGGCGTTTGGGAACATGACAAGCTTGCAGGACCTCAGCTTGGCTGCGAACAACTTGGCAGGCGCTATTCCACCTGAGCTGGGTAATCTCAACTTCTTGTTCAATCTCAACCTGAGCCATAACTCCTTTTCCGGGCCGATTCCGACAAGTTTGAGCAACAATTCCAAACTGCAGAAACTTGATTTGTCAGGGAACATGCTTAATGGGACCATACCAGCGGGCATCGACAATCTTGGCTCACTAACCTATCTTGATTTGAGCAAGAACGAATTGTCAGGGCAGATACCAAGTGAGCTCGGTAACCTGTTTCAGCTGCAGACCCTGCTGGATTTGAGCAGCAACTCACTGTCTGGTCCTATCCCTTCAAATCTTGTGAAACTGGCTAACCTACAGAAACTGAATTTGTCACACAATGAGCTCAATGGTTCAATTCCAGCAAGTTTCTCTCGCATATCGAGCCTGGAGATTGTTGATTTCTCTTACAATCAGCTCACCGGTGAAATACCGTCAGGCAATGCTTTCCAGAACTCTTCGGCTGAGGCTTACATTGGGAACCTAGGGCTTTGCGGCAATGTGCAAGGCATTCCTTCTTGCGATCGCATCTCCACTTCAGGGCGTCACAAGAGAACAGTCATCGAAATAGTTTTCTCAGTAGTTGGGGCAGTGTTGCTGGCAGGCATTGTTGCTTGCCTCATCCTAGCATGCAGAAGGAGACCCAGGGAACAGAAAGTGTTGGAGGCAAGCACAAACGATCCTTATGAATCCGTGATCTGGGAGAAGGAAGGGAAATTCACATTCCTCGACATCGTGAATGCCACCAACAGCTTCAATGAATTCTTCTGCATCGGTAAAGGCGGGTTTGGGAGCGTGTACAAGGCCGAGCTCCCCATTGGGCAGGTCGTGGCCGTGAAGCGCTTCCATGTGGCTGAGACAGGAGACATATCAGAAGTGAGCAGGAAGAGCTTCGAGAACGAGATCAAGGCACTGACAGAGGTCCGTCACCGGAACATCGTCAAGCTCCATGGCTTCTGCACGAGTGGAGACTACATGTACCTGGTGTATGAGTACCTGGAGAGGGGCAGCTTGGGAAAGACATTGTACGGGGAAGAGGGCAAGAAGAAGCTGGACTGGGGCATGAGGGTGAAGGTGGTCCAGGGGGTTGCTCATGCCCTTGCCTACCTCCACCATGACTGTAGCCAGCCCATTGTTCACCGTGACATCACTGTGAACAATATCCTGCTTGAGTCAGAATTTGAGCCACGGCTGTCTGATTTTGGTACGGCGAAGCTGCTTGGCTCTGCTTCTACAAACTGGACTTCTGTAGCAGGATCATATGGCTATATGGCTCCAGGTAATCTTGCATCTGGTTACTATTCATGGACCATATAGTTTTACAGATTTTACTTGAATACATAACACCTGATCTGAACTATTAAGTATACACCAGTAACAACTAAGATCCCTCTTAGGCTCCTAGTGCTGAAAAGAAATATAATGTTACGAAAAGCAACATTCTTTCAGATATTGTCATTAACACTGAGGCACTTTGTTTGATGATGTATCGCGACGCAGCATACTAACTTGTGTCATGTCTGGTTTTACTCTTGCAGAATTGGCATACACAATGAACGTCACAGAGAAATGCGATGTTTACAGTTTTGGAGTTGTTGCTCTGGAGGTGATGATGGGGAAGCATCCTGGTGACCTCTTAACCTCCCTGCCGGCTATCTCCTCTTCCACAGAAGAAGATTTATTACTGCAGGACATACTAGACCAGCGGTTGGAACCTCCAACGGGTGACCTTGCAGAAGAAATTGTGTTTGTGGTGAGAATCGCGCTCGCTTGCACACGGGCAAATCCCGAATCGCGGCCTTCCATGAGATCAGTTGCTCAAGAGATATCAGCGCATACTCAAGCTTATCTTTCAGAACCGTTCAGACAGATCACAGTAAGCAAGCTAACAGACTACCAGAAGTGATGTTTGTCTGTGACTCTGTGCAAAGGTTTGAAGCTCAACAAGTGAAATTTGTAGTTAATGTATTTTTTTTGGATGCAGTTTGAGAGGACTAATTTTCTCTCAGTTTGCATACTGATAGACCACGAAACTATTCTGGAGATCCTTAGAAGTCTATATGTACACAAAGTTAGCTGTATTAAATTCGCTACTATGCTGATGTTCGTTTTCCCCCCTGCCAAGGGGCTAAACATGCAACTGTACGGTAGATGGTGGAAAACCACAAGTTGTAACTTGTAAGAGGTGTTCTTCAGCCACTTTGCTTATTATTTCTCAAATATGACAAGAGCCTTCTCTTTGATGATACCGCACATTGTGACCAGATTGTGTTTTTCTACTTAAATGCAAGGCAGAGCTCTTGCCATTTTCCTTTAAAAAAATACCGCACAGATGTCTCACTACCTGAACAGTTTCATGTACATGCTGCATCAATATTTCCCTGGAAGTCAGGAATCAGGACAAGTGCTGCTGGCTACAGCGCCCACATAATTGTAGAAATACACCAAGTAAAGTAGCGCGGTTAGAAAATGGTCTTTACCAGTACAAAAAAAAAGACCCTACAGGTGCATGTAAAGTGACCTATATTTATTTATTGAAATTGCAGTACAACCACCGACTACAATTCTTTTGAACTTGTTCCCAACATCTATCATGCTGGTGCAGTGGTGCTCAACGTGGTTGACGAATCCCGTTTGCTATCAACAGATGAGTACCTTTTTGTGGTGCATCTGCTAGGATCGGCTGGCAGCCTGTAACGATCTAGCTTCGTTTGGCAGCACCCAACTAGCTGGATAACAGCGTGCTAGGCGCAATCAGATAGCTAGAATTTTGGGAGGAGAGGAAGACCAGGGTAGTTTAGGGTTCTATGTTTGACCGTTTGTTTGTTCAACATGTCTGAATGCTCAACTGCAGGACATGTTAGACATTGCAGAAGAAACTGTACATGTTCGTCGCATACGCAGGCATATCTTTCTGAGCCGTCCCGACAGATCCTAGTAAGCAAACTAACAGGCTACCAGAAGCAGTATATACCTGTGCAGAAACTCCAGCAGTTCTAGAGCCTTAAGTTTTCAAGTTCTAGTACCAAAGACAAGAACTAGGAAAGTTTATTGGTAGAACTGGTTGATAGACTCTGAAATTATTATGGAAGTCGCCAATTGCAAGAATTAGTCTGTAGTCAACTTAGGTGTTTTACTTCATTGCCATACTTACTATTTATTGCTCCATTTGATGGGAAGGGTTAAATATGTAACTGAATATAGATACCAGAAGGCAGCAAGCTAAGAGAAACTATTGTCACTTTATTTTCCTTACCCTTTTCTGGCTGTGCATGATAAGTTCTTAGTTCTCTCTCAATCTTTTTGACGATGGAAGTCAGCTCCCAGCATAAGTTTTCCCTGAATGGATGACGGGTATATCTATGCCAGTTCTTTCTTGAAAATAATTTCATATACATATTCTTTTCATAACAGTAGTAGTTATGAATCATGTACAAAAAAGTAAAAACTTCTTAAACATATCATATCGGAAAGGCATACAAAGAAAGACAGCAAATCTCCTTAAACATATAATGTTTTTTACTGAAACTGCAATATAACAGTTGACTATAATCCTTCTGGCCTCCTCCCAGCATTACATCTTAAAGCATAAAAGAAAGGCAGCAAATCTCCTGCTGTACTAGGGGAGAAAAAAAGAGAAGATTGGATTGCTAAGTATAGTAGAGAAGATATCATTACTCCATTCTTCAGCTTGTATCACTTGTAGAAAACATAGGTACAGAAGATGGATCACTCTTTTCTTTCGAAAGAAAATGATTGATAGGCCGCACCTTTTGCATAATTTTGTATTGCACGCGATCAACAAACAAGAAAACAGAATACCTCAACTTCACAATGGAAAAGAGCATCCCATACCACAGCCAGAATCCAAAAACAATTCCAGCGATCACACAGTAGTACAGCCATGGGTCCTGGCATTCTCTGCCATTTCCCACATCAAATGCACCTAACGGATCTTGGCAAGAAATGCTCAAAGGAGGTCCACAGAGGTCAGGATTGTTGCCGTAAATCGATGGGTCTATGAGTGTCTGAAGTTGATTCCCGGTAGGTATCTTGCCTGACAAATGGTTGTTTGAGAGATTCAATGTGTTAAGGGACTGCAAACTACTCATGCCTGGAGGAATGGGTCCTGAAAGTTCATTCCAGGAAAGATCAAGGGACTCAAGATATTTGAGGCTACCAATGTTTTTAGGAATGGTACATGACATATTGTTTCTTGACAGGTTCAGAAATCGGAGGCCTTGGAGATTGGTTAACTCTTCAGGGATGCAATGAGACAGTGAATTGCCTGACAAATCGATGCCCGTCATCAGCTCAAGTATTCTTTGGAATATCAGCTCTTGTCCCTTCCAGTTGATGTCAATTCTATCCTGATAGGTGGACCCATCTAGCGATCCTATACTGGAATTAATTTTCGGATGCTTCATGGACTCTAAGTTTCCCAACTCTATTGGGATCAATCCTGTCAATCCATTGTGGGCCAAGACTAGCAACTGAAGTTGTGAAAGCTGTGATAACTCCCGAGGAATTTGACCAGTGAAGTTGTTCGAACTAAGTCTAAGGATTTTCAATGCTGGAGCATCGCTTCCAATCCAGCGAGGAATATCACCATGGAACCTGTTATTCCCAATATCTACAGTGGCCAGCTGCTGGCATCCCCGAATGACAGTTGGAAATTCTCCAGTGAAGCTATTGCCGGCAAGATGGAGCGATTCTAGAGAACAGTTGTGGGTCGGTGGGGCTTCAGGGATCTTACCCGAGAAAGAGTTGTTTGATAGGTCCATAAACTGCAGAGCCTGCATCTCCCACCAGCAGTCCGGCAGCTCTCCGGTGAGCTGGTTGTTGGACAGGTCCAGTATCTGCAGGGACAGCAGCCTGCAGAAGGCCGCGCCGGACCTGTTGGAGGAGGAGGAGCTGTTGAGCACGTTGAAGCTGTTGTCGTACAGGCGCCGTGCCGGTGCTGCCTCTTCAGAGAAGCTATCATCGACGAAGCTCTCGTCGACGTTGTCGTAGTCGTCTGCCGGTGACACCTCATCAGAGAAGCTGCCATCGGCGAAGCTCGGATCAAAGTCACCGTAGTCATCAAGGTCCCTGCTCATCGCCAGGTGCACTGAGGAGGATAGTAGCAGGAGGCAGAGGCAGATGTAGATGAGAAGGATTTGGGAGCCTCGTGCGTGCTCTGCCATGGCTAGCTCTGGGTTTGAGCCTTGGAAGCTACTGGTATTGGGGGATCTTTTGTTGTTAGTTTTCAGCTCGGAGGCCACTTGTATGATTAAGTAACAAGTACAACGTGGTTGACGACGACCACGGACTCGCGGTCGTTGTGGAATTTGGAGCACACATCGTGCACGGGTAACACGGCATTAGGACTAGCGGTGCAATAATGGCCGGCAAGACCACGATGGAGACTGAGACCAACGACCGAAGAACGAAGTGCACGCCGGCACAAATCTGCAGGAGAGCAGGTGGAAGTGGAATATCATATGCCACCCGTCTGTTCTGTTCGCATGATGGGGTGATCCCATAGGCCATAGCATAACGAAACGTAAAGCGAGAAGGAAATGAATTTGGGAAGGAGGTTTTGTGATTTGTGAGAAGTACCTTGAAAACGATGGCTACTCGAGGGTGCACAACCCAGTCGCGGTCTCTTCCGCGTCCACTTCCTCAGCCATTTCGTCATTCTGGCGAGCACAACAGAAACGTCCGGCCGCATCGTCCTGCTGCTGCGCCTTGGATATGTCACAACTCACAAGATGCGCAGACGCACCGTCGATCAGGCGTTCCGTCGAACAACCTCCGTGCAGGCACCGGGCAGGCAGCCACGACGCACGGACGTCCGCGTTGTGCAACTGCACTAACGTCGCGTCGACTCTGGGGGAGAATCCGGCCTCTGCAAACAAGATGGTTCGCCGAGGACCACATCCAGCATCGGATCATCCATGTAAATCTCGGCTTATTGGGCGTCGCCGCCCTGCTGCCAAACCGCCTGCTGCAGGTGTTGGTGGGGAGGGAGAGACTTTCCGAGAGAGTTTGATGTGTTGGCGTGTTGCAGCCGGTTGGGCCTCATCCGGCCCAACCACAGATATCTTAGCCTCATGGGCTTTGGCTCGACGGCTGGAAAGCGCGTCTCAAGCAATGGCAATATCATTTGCTAAAAAAAAAAAAAAAAGCAATGCCAATATCACCCACTAAAAAAAAAGCAATGCCAATATCATCTCTCAAAACTCTCTCTCTCTGCCGATATCAATACATAACCTACTAGCACGACTTCACGAGTGGATCTCACTATCACACACTTTTGCATATCGTGCACCATCACATACATTGTGTAAATAATTCAAGTTTACATAAGAGTTCGTCAAGTTCACAGCCTAACAGTTTCATCACTCTCGTGCATTAGTACGTAAATAAAATGTTCCAGACTACAAGAGCATCTCCAGGAGTTTTATAAACCAACTCTTTTTTTTCCGCGACCGTGCCGAGGAATGTTTTTCATTAAGAGGAGGCAGAAACGGCCTAAGTCACATTACAAGTTCAGATTAGTAATTACATGATTACCAAACCGAACCCCAACTTAACAACAAATTAGAGATATTATCCAAAACTGTTAGCGACTAGCTACATAGCGCAACCCATTACAACAACTGTAGTAGCGTCCGAATATGATTGTAACCCGAGCTGGACCACTCTTTGGCGTCTTCAACAATCTTTACCAGCAGCTGAGCAAAAGGCGTGGATGGCCCACCAAATGTCCTCTCATTCCCCTCCTTCCAAATCATCCAGCTTTATAAACCAACTCCCTATTTTGATATTTTAGCGAAAATGGAATGAAGTGTCCTATAACATTTTGGTCAAAGAGCTCCTTAAGAGTAAAATGTTGCTAAATATCATCTCCAACTCGTAAGTTTTTGCAGTCCAGAGGAACTCCGTATCCGCTCCCCCTTTGGCATTTTTCTCAGGAGATCAGAGTAAATTGGACACATGCGTAAATTAAGGAAATAAAAGATTCTAGATGAGAAAGTGGTAAGAGACAAAAAAAAACTATTAAAAAGGACAGGTTGGTTAGAAATAGTTTGAAGTTACCAATGCAAAAATGTTCAAGATACTGTTGGAAAATGACAAAAATTGAGATTGCTATTGCTTCTGTTAACTTGTTAGATCTATTAGTTTAACATGTAAACTATACCAAACTCTTGGAGATGCTCTAAGTCACGTTAGTTTTGTACTAAGTCAAATTGCTCTAACTTTGATCTCATCTTTAGTAAAATGCACCAACATCGACCATGTCATTGTAACTGGGTCTCGAAAAAAAACCGCGTCACTATGTATCACAAAATGAGCATATATTTTTATTAAAATTGCTATATAACAGTTGATTAGAATCCTTCTCACATTCTTCTCAATATTACACCATTACAAAGGCATCAAATCTCCTGTCGTACTTTTTTCGAAAGCATGCATTAGCACATGCTTCATTAAGGGAAGTGGGAAAAGTTACATAGCCCGTGGCTTTCGACGGCGAGGTGCCGCAGCAAGCAAACCGGTGGAACACTAACAGCAATCATCGGCTTCAACGGTGGAGCTAACCAGTTGTACTAAGTGAATAACTAATTGCGCGACCAGAGAAGTTAACAGCGCTCTCTAGTTCGCTGCAGGGAGCAGCGACGACAAGCTCGGAAACCCGGCGGCAAGGCAGGAGTCTGCTTCCTCTTGGATAAGGGCAAGGACCTGCATCGTCGTTCTAGCGTTGTGGTCGAAGGTCTGCCTGTTGCGTTGTTTCCAAATGACCCAGGAGACGAGCAGGACGAGGGAGTCAAAGCCGCGTCTGAACGCTTGGGGGATGGCAACCTGAGTCAGCAGCCACCAATCGGCCAGGGCGGAGTCATGGCGTGGCCCAAGCTGCTGCAGACCCGTGCTCGTGAGCAGCCGGACCCAGACCTCGCGCATGAAGGAGCAAGAAGCCAGTAGATGATCGGTGGTCTCATCGTGTTGATCGCAGAGTGCACAGTTGGCCTCGGGATGAAGACCATGGCGTTTCCGGCGCTCGGCCGTCCACAAGCGATTGTTTGCCGTCCACTACCAGATGAAGCGGTCCGAGGAATGCGCCGATAGCTGGAATGTCTCGACCATGTCCCAAAGGTGGATGTATTCACAGAAGACAGCGGCGGTCGGAGCGTCGGTGATGTCCCTTGCCCATTGGTGATGAAACGATCCTGATTTCCAGGAAGGAAAATCCATAGATTCAAAACATAACGTGATAGTCCCAGATGATCATTCCATTATATTATCGAATAACAATCGATATCACAGTCATACATCCAATACCTGTCTTATGGAGAGTACACATAGCAAGGTTTACTCATTATTACATCGTCACTTGGCGGAATCACTCAGAGCACGCAACATCAGGAACAACGTCAAGTAGAACAGTAGTGAACGACTACACCATCTTCACGAACCAAACTCGAGCGAAGAATAAGACCTCTAATCCTCCCAATCGTCTCCTTGGTAGTCGTGCTTAGGCTCATCACCTACCAAACAATTATCAGTATGATTTGTACTGGCCACTGGCTCCCACCCTATGCTTTGCGTTTGCTTTGTGGTATTGGAGTGCAAGGGTAGAGCAAACAACCTACTTTAGGCTGGAGTTTTTCCTATGCAAGTGTAATCAAGTTTTATAATAATTTATCAAGTTTTAACCCATCTTATCCACACATGTTTTCCCATCCAATCACATAGATCTCACCACACTCTCGCTCTCTAGGCGACAAGCACAACTCCTTCTCGTTTCTTGTCTTAATGGTTAACAGCCAAAAAACCAACAAAACCCAGGGGGAGAAGAGAAGGGACTACACTCACTAATCAAGGGAAGCGTAGGTCATAGGAATGTCCATATCCGTGGACGCGGCTATACGTATAGATCGATCAACTCTACAGAGTGTGTACACTTGGAAATCCACAAGATCACCATCATCGGCGCGTGCACCGCCTAGGCTGATACCGGACTACCTTCCAAACTAGTGCGATACCACCTTGCCACTCAGCCCTGGGCCACCCCGGAGTCCACCGGCACGCTAAGATTATGAGACGTAGTACCAGCCCCCCAAAGGTCACGAGGGTGTGGGCCATACGCCATACCTCCCTACACTATCCGCTAATAACCCAACAGTAGTGGCACCGCCCTAGCAAGTCAACATCCGTCCCTCACCCAAACAGGGATGAGTGGTGTGTATGTAAGGTCTTATGGCCCGGTTCTCTCGACATACCAGTCCTTAGAAGGACCAGACATGACATCTTCTCGAATGGGGATAACCAACACCCCATGCTTTGATAGCACCTCCATCCCAGAGCTTCGTCCCACGAAGACACTCCACCTTAGGACCTCCTCATCTCACATGTACCCTCCACAGGCTCCTCTCATAGGGAATGCCCAGGTCGCATCCCCTTAGCAAGACTCATCCCAAGACTCGTCGTAAAATCCTATCCAGTTGACTCAAGATGCACGCCATGATCTCGCCAAGTTGTTACCAGTTTAAGCTGCACCATGTGCCTTAGCCACTCACAAGCAATCCTCCACCAGGCATCACATCACAGATATATTACGTAGTAGAAGCAGTAGTAAGTAAAAGCGAGCATCTATCCTAACTGAGGGTGTGTAGGAGTAAATGTTGCGTGAATGTAAAGGCTTCAAGCAATTCTACCATGCAACCTATCACAGTTCAATTGCATAAAACAAAGCACTAATAGCTACATTATTGCATATCTAATAGGATTCTATGAGGTTGGGTGGGAGATGGCACCTATGGGCAGGTCGTCTCCTAGCTCAATAGAGTAGTCCTAGTCCTCCTCCTCAGTCTGCGTCTCCTCCGGGTCTGCCAAATGAGACATATAGCCGCAATAAGCAACTCCTATAGATGATCACAAAGAAGCAAAAAATTCAAAAGATCCAAATGCACTCAAACACAAGCTTAAGACGTAGAGCTTATTTTTAGAAAAATTTGGACTCTTGTTTCATGTTTTTCTGAGGTCGGATGAATTTCCTACAAATTTTCTAAGTTTAAATCATTTTTTGAAAAAGAAAAGAAAACAATTAACCCTGGGCTGAGACGTGGCGCGCTCTGGCTGGTCAAAACGGCGCTGGTCGTTGACAGGTGGGATCAATCAATGGTAAGCGTTGACCGGTCAATGATCAACGTTGACTGGGCTCGGACTGGGCCTAACGGGCCGGATTTTGGGCCAAGTTGGGCTGGCTTGGCCCAGACACGTGTCATCCTCTTGGGCCATCCACATGGCGCTGGTGGGCTATTGACGGGCACACATCTACGGGCGTGGCTCATGGTGGTCCAGGTGGCACGAGTCCATGGACCGCAGTCACGGTCCATGGTGGCCCGTGTCCACTCCTCCTCCTCCTTTGGTTTATGGTGCACCAGGTGCACCTAGTGGCGTAGGGCATGGTGGCTCCCTCTTCCTCTTTGGCCCCTCCCTTCACCGATAGTGAGCTCGCATGGCTACGCATTTCGGTGGTCCAGCGGGGCTGCAAAAGGGCTCTACGGCTGCGTGGGCTCACGACGAGTTCACCGGTAGGCTAAAGGCTAAGCCTTGGGGTCTCCAGCGTCCGACGTGGCTCCATGGTGGACGGCGGCTGCGCGAGGTCTACGTTGAGGTCCCTCAGTGTGTTAGGGAACTCTAGCAGGCTTCTCTAGCTTCCCCACGCTTTGGCGGACGCGACTACTGCTCCAGGTGCGGCTACGATGGCTTGGGCATGGCTGGGCATGGTGGTGGCGGCCCAACGGCGACGGCGAGCCATGGCAAGGCGGTTGCATGGCCAAAGGAACCAAAGAAGGCTCCTTTTCCCTGATTGGGTTCATGAGCGAGTCACCTAACTGAACGACGACGATCAAAGGGCTAGGTGGAGTCCGCGATGATGTGGTAGTCCTAGCAGAGCTCCAGTGGCTATGGGACTAGGATGGGTCCTAGGGCAAGCCAACTATGCGGCGGGGCTCGTGGGGTGATGGTGAACGTCATCGGCCCCTCCTCGGCTCGTGAGGCGGCCAAAATCTATGAGAACGCTCGTGACACGACGGCGCTCTGGTGTGCTGCCGTGCCGACAACGTGGACACAATGGTAGCTCCAGGGTGTTCTATGACTGAAAGGCGGTGGCTTTACGCATCATACATCAAGGCAGTCTCATCCATGGGGTTTTGGGAACCTCTATCGGCTCAAGGTGGCTGGAACAAGGTGGCGCCATGGTGGGGTTCCAGCCATGGCGACTGTGTGGGTGTGCGTCGCAAGACACCAGTGTTCCCGAGCGCCCGTGGCTCAGCAAGGCTGGATCTTGGTCATGTATGTGCCCTGGTGCGTGTGGTGTGGTGTGGAAGCCAAAAGTTTGGCCTTTACCTCTCCTAGGTGGAGAGAATGAGATGGCGGCCATGGTGAGGTTGTGACAGTAAGCATAAAGGGGGGGTCTAGGGTGCTCACTGTGGTGGCGTAGGAGATAGGCTAGTGGTGCAGTGATGACTCATTGCCATGATGAAAGGAAGTAGTGTCATGCTGAGCCACGATGGGGAAGAAGACGATCGGCGTCGTCCTCGTCTTTGGCGACCATGAACGACTATGGTGGCATGGTCTTCCTTCTCCCCTCATTCTCCCTTCTCCTTCTTGGCTCGGTGTGGTTTGTGAGTGGCCATAGAGTGGCGGTGAGGGTGAATGAAGGGTGCTAGGGCTCTAGGGGAGCCCTTTTATAGGTAGGCGTGGCCATGGCTGGGCGGCGGATAGCGGGGAGAGACGGAAGGCCAAGTGTTGGGTGGATAGGGGCTCTAGGTTAGGTTTTTGGGGTTCGGCGGGAGAGCATGGGTGTTTTGCCGCTCTCCAAACCGGATGCCGGTGGTGAAAAGGGAATCAGGGGTGGTGTCATGGCGCTGGGGCCATGGCGGCGATGTCAGCACGGCGTGGCGCTAGCTGGGGCGGGCTAACGAGCCATGGATTGTGGATGTGGTGCCCATCCATGCGCTTACGCCCAATGGCTCGAAGGCAGATGGCGAGGATGCAAGGCAAGGCCTCGGATGCTTGACGGCGGGGCTCTCTACCTCGGGTGAAAAAGCAAAGGAGAGGGGGAAAGGTGGGGGATGATAGGCGAGGCCCACTCGTCAGCGGCAGTGGGAGAAGACAATGGCGGCGTGTCATGACGCGGGTGCAGGCATAGGCTGTGTTAGCTGGGCCGCACGGTCGCGCGTGAGTGCGGGCACGGGTAAGGCGCTGGGCCATGGCAGTAGTTGGGCTACGCGGGCAAAGTAGGTCGGTGGGGGTGAAGGCTAGGGCTGGGTTGGCTACGGCTCCTGTGCTGCTTTGCCCTTTTCCATTTCTCTCCCCATCCTAAACCTTTTTCTATTTTCTATTCTATGCCTTGGGCTTCTATGTGTGCATACATGTGTTGCCAAGTATGTATACACCCTTATGGGGTCCATTAGGGGTCAACTAGGGTATTATGATCAATGCCATGGGTTAGCAACTCACACAACAAGTTTAGCACAAAAGTTTGGTTGATTTTATTGCATTAATAAAATCAATAAGAACCAACTCACATGATGTTTAAATGCAAATGCTCAACATGTTACTCTAGGATCTACTTATGCAACTACAAGGGTGCTTTCCTAACATGTACACTCACCATGCAAGGGCTTTGTTTGAAAAAATTATTAAGTTATGATTTTTGGTTATTTGAAAACCTGGGTTGTTATAGGAGATTTGCGAGGGCCTCCTTGACGGTGCGCTTGCGATGGTGGCACCCAACCGCCTGGAAAAGGTTTGGCGCAAAGTTGCATATTGGTGCCATTCGGATGCCTTGAGTCTGTCCAGAAGAGAGCGGAGGCGCCGTCACCCACCTGATCGGTCACCGAGGCCCAAAACATGTAGTCGACCTTTCTTTCCAGCCTGGAAGGCTGGCATGCCCAGGCGTCGTCAGGCTGTGTCCGACGTTGCCATTCCTAGTGTAGGCGCAGGGCAAAGCCAAGAATCCTGAGGTCTAGTAGCCCTAGTCCACCGAGTTCCTTGGGTGAGCAGACGATGGGACAAGCGACACGGCACTTCCCGCCAGCGACTGAGTCCGTGCTCGCCCAAATGACTACGTGCCTCCTCTTATCGATCTCACTGATAGCCTAGGGCTAAAAGGCTGTAGTAGATGGAGACATGAACTAGGATCATGGAAAGCATTGTCTGCGTTAAAGTGGCTCTACCCGCGCTTATCAGAAGGCTGGCTTTCCTAGTCAGGATTCGGATGGCGACCGTGTCGACCAGCACTTGCTCGTCGTTGTGGCTCAGCCTGGACAGTGACAAAGGAGGTCCTAGGTACTTGGTTGGGAAGTCCTAGAGCCTACAAGGGAACACCTCCTCGATGGCCTGGATAACGTCTGTAGAACAACAGATAGGGGTGAGTGTGCATTTGTCCAGGTTGGTAGATATGCCCGATGCCTCGATGAATGCTGACGGTAGTTAACGTTCATCATAAACCATCAATATAACTTATATAAATGCATAAAAAGGATCACCAACATAGTTCTAGGGGTTTTAACAAATAAATTCTACAAGTTTTGGTGAATCTAAATTTGTAGGAGGATGTACTCAGAAAACCATCAAGGTGGACCAAAACATCAGATTTAATAGCAATTATTATCCACAGCGAAAACAACTCCGCAAGACCCTAGAAGACTCCAGAAGGCAAACCACCGAAGAGAAGGGCAGGTGGCTACCAGGTGGGGCCGACTGGCCCCACCCATAGGCCGACCGGCCTATGGGCCCCACCTGTCAGCCCCTCCTTCGAATGTTGGTTTTCTACCGCCTTAGGGTTTGCATCTACGCCATTCTTTCAAGTTGGTTTGATCTGAGGGCTCAGAATTGATGCTACCCCCTATATATAGCAGCCCCTACCCCCCTCTCTGAAGGCATCCTAAAACCCAAATTCATATCTCTCATTCAGATCAACACACACCAGGATGATTAGGTCTAAAACACTCCAATGTAGTAGATTAGTAGCTCAGGAGTGAGAGTCGAGTTAGGCTCATGCTCAAATTCTGGATCTAGTCTGGGAGGCTCGGCAAAGCCTAGTATCTTCACTTCTACATTTTGTAAGACTTATTATCAATTTATCATATTTGTATCTATATTGCTATGCTTACTATGAATATATATCTCGCTTAGTTAAATGTTATCATTACTTTTGTGTATGGATTCATAGAGCGCTTAGCCTGTTAGTTTACTGGTTAGGCTAAGTAGCCTCGCCTCGTGTAAGCATGGTGCTTATACGATGCTCTGCCTGTGAGTGCACCCTATTCCCTGGCCATGTGGTAGCAGCAGGAGGTGACAACCCCATCTATCCTTTGTAGTCCACCCCATGTGAGTAGGTTCTTAAATTGTAGTACCATAATCGCGTCAGTAGAGTTATCCGTTACGGTGCTCTACCGTCTAATCGGCATCTTGATGTGCACAAGAGTAGAGTTAGTCTTAGCTATAGTCAGGTATATCATAGGAATCTACCTCACCCTTTGTTCTCCTGAGTTAATTAGTTTATATTATCTTAGTGATCTATCCCTTGAGTGTCATTATGCTTAATTCCTATCATTACCTTTACCCTTTGCTCTAGCCAAGCTGGTATGTTGACTGATAGATATTCCTTTATTACTCAATAAGTCTTTACTCTATTGTTTTCTTATGGTAAAATATAAATAATGATACCTGAAATACTCTCAGTAAAATACTACAATGGTATTCTGTGCGCTTACAGAATCCTTCATATTCTATTTGCGTTAATAAATACCAAAAAGCATTTTTGGCGTCATTGTCGGAGAAACAATTGGTGTAAAGATTTAGATCATTAACATACCACTAGCTTTAGTTGGATTACCCCTGTTCTATTGAATTATGGAGTAAGATAGGACAGTAGACTCCATTTCAGCCTTTCGGCAAGCTTCCACAAGAAAAGAAGAAGAACCCCAGGGTGCCTAAACATTCAAGATCCATCAATGTTGGAACCCTGCTATCTCACAGGTTTGTATAGACATATATATATATTATTCTAGCCATGTATAGATTGGAGAAACGGTCGACGTCATAAGAATTCAAATCACATCTTAAGTGATGAATACAGACACTGCACTACTCACAAATTCCATCATGTGAGTCATAGTAAGTATGATCAAGAAAGGTGAGACAGTCTTGCTCATGTACTTTAAACTTGATGAGTAGTTATCTCGTAATTTTTGCATAGCATTGCATGTTTACTAAATAATCCATGCATCCATCTCATTTAGTTTAAATTTTCTCATATCAAATCCACTGCATATTTAGTTACCTGCATATATCCATCCCATTTGCATCTTTATTAAACAAAAAAAAATTATGGACACATAAAGGTCCAAGTATAGAAAAGAAAAAAAAATGTGAGCACATGAAGACTCATGCTTAGTAAAAAAACTCACCATGATCATGCTCTTTCATCTTTAAATTGAATAAATCTCAATAGTGCTTTCATGCTACCTTTGCCTGCCATAGTAAGTTTTGGGTTGAAAGTACTGCACATACTTCCATTGGCGTTTAAATTAAGCGTGGTGCTTAGGTTAAATAGCCTTCCTTAATCAAATTAGACATGGAATCTAGTTTGGTTATTGAACTAAAAATTGCTTGTATAGATACTGAATATTTTGTTGGACTAACCACTGTAGAAAACTCTCAAATTCAATCTAGATAAGTCAAGAGATGAATTCACATAAAAAATGAATCAAGGCAAGTGATGAACTCCAATAACTTTACATAAAGAAGACCTAGCTCATTCTTAATGAAGGAAGAATTCTGAGTATCAAGGTTTATCGACTTATCTCTTATTGCAAGTTATCTTTGCCTTGAACCATGCTAGAATGCAGCAAACACATAAAACTTGCTATAGAACATGATAAACAAAATCTATGCTAAGGAAATTCTAAAAAACCATCCTTTCATTAGCATAGAGAAAAATTACAAAAATTATGGACAACAACCTATGTTTTAAATTTGTTCTATTCCCTTGGGTATGTGTCTATAGACAATTTTGCTTGAAAGAATGAATATAAGCTATGCCTGTCCAAGGTTTGGTATAAACTTACAAACCCCAAACTAAACCATCACTACAGCTATGGAAGTGGACAAACAAATTGACAGGCTATGAGCAACATCAAGACAATATAGCATTAAGCCTTCCCAAGACTCAAGCTAGGATGCTGATGAGAAGCAGGATGCAACCTAGCTTGTATTAGCCAGAATACGCCTGATTCCATCATCTTCGAAAAGATCAGCTCGCACATCGACAACAAGGACTAGGATGACAACTGCCACTATATCATGGTATGCATCCTCGTATCAACAGACATCGGTAATCAAGGGAGGTCTGTCGACGGTGTCTCATAAGTCGGCTGGAGTTTCGCTGACAAACAAAGAAGAACAACTCTACCACACAGTTAGAGGACAAAGACAATCAAGGAGGAACTTGAGTTTGCAGCCCCAAGGAACTCCAACTCGTCAATCAAGAATCAACAAAAATCAAGAAATGTTGATGGAAGGA
This sequence comes from Miscanthus floridulus, assembly GCF_019320115.1. Taxonomy (NCBI): domain Eukaryota; kingdom Viridiplantae; phylum Streptophyta; class Magnoliopsida; order Poales; family Poaceae; genus Miscanthus; species Miscanthus floridulus. The sequence continues at coordinate 30,472,708 of NC_089581.1, read as the reverse complement.
GAATATGCAATTGTCCATATCCTCATTTCTAAGATCGGATGGTACAAAGAAAAGCTAAAAGCAAAGGAGAGGTCCTGCTCAATGGACCTAAAACCATGAGTTCTCACCGATAGTGTCGAGTGACGTAAATGTCCAAGTGTGGGGGAGGAAGGCCAACTTTTCTACAGTAGATACAACCCTGCTCTTCTTCCTCCAAGGCTTCTATCGCTCTGACATGCTGGTCTACAATCCCTTTGCTCAATATTGCTTTGTTTCCACAAGTTTGAATATGTTTATAAATTTCATACTTGAAAATCAAACTTAAGATGTAAATTAAAATCAATCCTTGCGAGAAGAAGTTTTTACAACAATTGAGGCACATTATTAAAACATGGGATAAAAGTTCTATGCTAATTAAAAGGTGAAAACCAACTCTGTTATAACATAGAGGATAACCTTTAGCTCTACGATAACACTACCCTTGCTTCGAATCATTTTTGTATACTCCTTCGGGTATGTGTTGCCCACTAATCTTTTACAGGAATGAGAGGAGCAAAAGGTCCAAACAAAGTGTCAAGATCCACAAAAGAAAGGACAGAAGGATGACATGTAAAAGAATGAAAAAGAAGGAGTGTGATATAGGAGACAAGATGCTCTTGAACAGCTCAAGCAAGGAAAGCTTCAAGTAGGAAGAAAAGATCACCACAAGTCATCTACCCTTCATCACAGGGTGTCATCACGCTCCAATGATGAAGGTAACATGTTAAGGTAAGTGATCATTATTTAAAAAGCTTTCCTTTGATCTTGGTATTCATATAAATGAAGAAACAAACATGATTGAGTTACAACTTTGCTTGATTCAACCTGAGTAACTCAACATGTCTTGTTCTTTAAGCTTGTTTATAGCACCACTTTCTTGATCTCAGTCTTAACCAAATGAGCTAAAATTTTTCATATCTTATCTTTGGAAGATGATTGTCATAATCATGTAAAGTTTGATACATTTTGTAAAGATGGATAATCCTTCCATAGGTTAAGCAACTCCACTCTATTTGATAAATGTATTCAAATGTCACAATCATTCTCATTTTATCACCCATGTTGTGAAAATGAACAATGCACATAACATCAACACTTATCTTGATCCAATGTGCCTAAGGCTAGAGAAGAATAAATAAAATTTTGGTTCTATTGATGTTTTCCCACCAAAAGAGCTAATGCACTTGATCTCTATCCTGTCTTTATGAGCAGAACACACTTCGATCAAAGTGTGGGGGAGTCAATTCTCCAATCTCTACAAGTAAAAGTTCTGAACCTACAATAATGATGCACACAAGATATCGTCAACTTCTACTACTAATGATTGACTTCAAAACATTGAACAAAGAGGAAGAATAAGTGAAGAACGATGAACCTGTCAAACCAAAATCAAACTCAAATCCAAGACGGATTTGGCAGAAGAAGCTAGAACCTCCATTGGAAGCGCCACCATTGGAGGCACCCTCTTCAAGAATCCTCATCGTCAAGAGCGAACCGATGTACTCGATCAATGAACTTCACAAAGATGAGTCCCGTTCGAAGGACTTAAAACACCGAATCCTCGCCAAAAGGTAACTCGGTAGTTATCCATGTTTATTTATTGCATTTAGCATTTTCATTCATGTCTTGCATCTAAAAATGATAAAAATAATAAGTGCATGATCATATAAATTAGATACATAACTTTTAAACTTTAGCATGTTTATTTCTGCTTTGCATTTAGAAAACTTGTATGCATGGCATATATAAAAATAAAATAAAAAGTTGCAACTCTGCATAATAAATTTAACTTAGCTTAGTCTCATTCTAAGTTTTGCATCAAGAAAATTGTTAAGCCCCATATGAGCAACCTTGTGGTGTGTAACAACCCATATGAATGTTCATTGTGGTGGTAATAAAAAAATTCATCAAACTTATAAAAACAAAATAAAACAAAAGCTAGCTTGGGGGATGCATCTCTAATTATCCAGGTAAGTATCTTTTCACCTTATTTTATTTTAAGCATTTCTAGTAATAAGATAAAATAAAAAAACTTGTGTGTGATAGTTTTCTTTAATATGCTTAGTACCAATAAAATAAAATAAACATAGTTGGGAGTATAAGACTTTCTCCTCAATAATCTCCCTGATGAATAGTTGCTCTATTGTAATTCCTTTTAAGTGCCTAGTTTTCAGTCCGAAATTCTTCCGAGTATTGGATAGACTTGATTTGATATAAGAACTTACTTTGAACTTGATACTTGTGGGTAGCATCTGCTTGACCTAAGTCTAGGTAGTTGACGGATATGATATGAGAAGGTCTGAGCTGCTATTTATCTAGTTTCAAAGTAAAACTAAGTTTCAGAGAATTTTCTTTTGAAAAATGAAAAATTAATCATGATGAGTTCCTATATGACAAAGCTAAAATTCCTACCAATACCATATATATTTAGATTAGGAAAACCTTCTATTTTTATGCTGCTTGTATATGTGTTGAGTTTAGTCAAAGCTTTGTTGACCTTTATGAGAAGTTTGTCATGCTCTTAAAATCAAAATCACGTACACTCCACCCAAATATGCACTACACCTACACTGGGGGTATGCGCAAAACTTGCCTTTGATTTAGATCCACCAAAAAATGTTCTACTCCTACACTGGGAGTAAACACCAAAAATATATTTTATAGGTTTTTCACCAAATAAATGCTCTAAGTTCTTGTTGCTATCTCTCAAAAGTTCTGTTGTAGAAAAGAGGCATGGGCTATGCAAAAATTATTCAGAAAAAGAGAAGAAAAGAAAAAAAGTTGAGAAAAAAAATAGACACAAAAGTGTCCGAGATATTGAAAACAATGGGTACTTAGATGCCCGTATGAAAAAAGAAGAAAGATGAATAAAGATAACCCTTGTTCTCTTGCAGAAATATTTCCAAGATTCAAATGAGAGATATGTTTTTAAGGAGCAAAGAAGAATTATGATAGCCACCATATATTTACACACATGCACATCTTGATTTGATTTTATGACTCATTTCTCTTTAGGTTCGTTGTTTGACTTTATAATACATGCATTGCAAGTATGCTCTAGCTTTTTTCCTACCTATGAACTCCACATAAGCCTTAGTTGTAGGAAGAGAAAAAAGGGCATAACATCATTACTACCTTTGGTGAGGATTAACAAATACCACATATATTGAGAGACTTAAGAGTGTCATACAATGAAATCTCTGAGTTTTATTTTAAAAACTTATAAAAACTTTGGAACGATGGTGGAACAAAAAACTTGAGACATAGTGCTTGACTTAATCGTTCTGTCTTTCAATTGCTCAAGACCCAAGTGAAGGCTAAGAGGCCCCATAGTTGAAGGTAATATGGGTAAGTTTGAAAGTCAGATCAGTTTATTCTAATATAGAGGAGAATTTTTGATTGAACACATGTGTACTTTTGAGGCGTGAAAGTATTGTAGCAACTCCTGATCCATTACTGAGTTTAGCTTTGCTCAGGGACGAGCAAAGGTTAAGCTTAGGGGAGTTTGTTGACGGTAGTTAACGTTCATCATAAACCGTCAATATAACTTATATAAATGCATAAAAAGGATCACCAATATAGGTCTAGGGGTTTAAACTAATAAATTTTAAAAGTTTTGATGAATCTGTGTTTGCAGGAGGATGTACTCAGAAAACCGTCAAGGTGGACCCAAACTTTAGATTTAATCACTATTATTATCCGCGGCGAAAACAACTCCAGAAGACTCTAGAAGATTCTAGAAGGCAAACCATCGAAGTGGAGGGCAGGTGGCTGCCAGGTGGGGCCAATCAGTCTATGGGCCCCACCTGTCAGCCCCTCATTCGAATGTCGGTTCTCCACCGCCTTAGGGTTTGCATCTACAACGTTCTTTCAAGTCAGTTTGATCCGAGGGCTCAGAATTGATGTTAACCCCTATATATAGCAGCCCCTACCCCCTTCCCTGAAGGCATCATGAAACCCTAATTCATATCTCTTATTCAGATCAACACACACCAGGAGGATTAGGTCTAGAACTCTCCGATGTAGTAGATTAGTAGCTCGAGAGTGAGGGTCGAGTTGGGCTTATCCTCAAGTTCTGGATCTAGTCTTGGAGGCTCGTCAAAGCCTGGTATCTTCACTTCTACATCTTGTAAGATTTATTATCAGTTTATCATATTCATATCTATATGGCTATGCTTACTTTGAATATATATCTCGCTTAGTTAAAGGTTATCATTACTTTTATGTACGGGTTCATAGAGTGCTTAGCCTGCTAGTTTACCGGTTGGGATAAGTAGCCGAGCATCGTGTAAGCATGGTGCTTATATGATGCTCTGCCTGTGAGTGCACCCTGTTCCCTGGCCGTGTGGTAGTAGCGGGAGGTGACAGCCCCGTCTATCCTTTATAGTCCACCCCATGTGAGCAGGTTCTTAAATTGTAGGACCGTAGTCGCGTCAGTAGAGTTATCCTTTGCGGTGCTCTACCATCTAAGCGGCGTCCCGAAGTGCACAAGAGTAGAGTTAGTCTTAACTATAGTCGGGTATATATATACTTTGATTCTATAATAAAAGAATATTATATGAATCTACCTCACCCTTTGTTCTCCTAAGTTAATTAGTTTATATTATCTTAGTGATCTATCCCCTGAGTGTCATTATGCTTAATTTCTATCATTACCTTTACTCCTTGCTCTAACTAAGTTGGTATGTTGACTGATAGGTATTCCTTTATTACTCAATAAGTCTTTACTCTATTGTTTCCCTATGTTAATTATAAATAACGATACCTGGAATACTCCCGATAAAATGCTACAATGGTATTCTGTACGTTTGCGGAAGCCTTTATATTCTATTTGTGTTATTAAATACCAACAACGAACAGCTTAAGGATGTAACGGATGCAGCTGAAGTCTTGTGGTGTGGGCGCAAGGAAGATGACGAGGTCGTCGGCATACACTGAGGCACATAACTTGATCGCGTTTCCTGGCAATGGAGTTAGGACCGCGCGGCGATCCGCCTCGGTGATGAGTGCGTTAAGAACTTCCATGACAATCACAAAGAGGAGGGGCGACAGAGGGTCGTCCTGCCTGAGGCCGCGCGCGTGGCAGATGCGTCGCCCAGGACGGCCGTTGACGAAGAGAAGATTGGGCCAAGTAGAGAAGATATCATACTTCTATTCTTGAGCTTATGTCACTTGTTAGAAAACACAGCTACAAAATTGGATCACTGTCTTCTTTTGAAAGAAATTGTTTGGCAGGCTGCACCTTTTGCATAATCTTGTATTTGCAATCAGAAAAGAAGAAAACAAAACGCCTCAGCTTAGCAATGGAAAAGAGCATCCCACACCACAGCCAGAATCCAAAAACAATTCCAGCGATCACACAGTAGTACAGCCATGGGTCCTTGCATTCTTCACTGTTTCTCTCATCATCAAATGCAAGTGGCCCATCTGTGCGAGGAATGTTCAGGTCCATGCTCATCCTTTTTTTTTACAACAAAGAACTTTATTATCTACAGCAAATAGCTGTTAGGAGCCTTACAGAGTTCAAGGCTACAGATTGTAGTGCCTCTGGCATAGAGCACTGAATATGGGCTGCATTAGAGCAATTACATGATAAGCCTGATGAAACAGGTGATTGCGATTCTAAGAGAGCTTGCCTAGCTAGGATATCAGCCGTCTGATTGTGATCTCTCTGTATCCTGTGAATTCTCATATCTCTTTGGCCTGTGAAATTGGAGAAGGTTTGAGTGAAGTATTTGATCCTCCACTCCGGTGGATTATCTTGGTCGGGGCCATTTAGGAAGTGCACCAGACGCTGGTTGTCAGAGAGAAAGGTGACCTGCTGCAAACCAAGAGAATTAGTGACAAGTGCCCTAGGGCCATTGCCGCAGCCTCGGCCATCAACACTGATGTTGTGGCTGTCATTATCGCCTTGATGTAGATGGTCTGCGCCGGGTGAACCTGGGTGTTGATGATGAACAGACCAATTCCTGCATTTCTTGGAGTAGGAGAGGGGAGGTCAGGTGATGTTGAGGCATCGGAGTAGCATCTGACCCCCGGCATCAAGCCTGGAAAGCGAACGAGGTATCTGTCGTCCGTTGGATCCCTGTGTGCTTGCATCAGTTGTGTTGGTGGAGCAGCAGTTCCTGCATTGTAGATTGGTGTACCTGATGGAGCCGAGTTATTGGTGTCCTGCACCTGTCGGTCGGTTGTGTGGGAGTGGGTTGTGTGACCTGCAGGAAGAGGAACTGTACCTTGCAGAGGAGAGTAAGTTTCTGTATTTGTGGAATTGGGGTCTGCAGTTTGGACTTGTAGGGAAACCTGGTGGGTACTGAGGCGCGCCGCCACCGCGTGATGCACCTGCCAAGGAGTCCAGGACTTTCTCTGAAATCTAGTATCGTTTCTGGCCTTCCACAAATACCACATAGTGATTAGTATCTTGGCAAATAGACTATTAGAGGTAGAGGTCGAGATAATAGCCTGGAGAATGAGTTGCACTCCATCGTGGTCCTGTGGAAGGTTGTCAGTGCGTAGAGGGGGGTGGGGGGGTGGGGGGGGGGGGGGGGCGCTGGTGGAGGACCAGACAGCCCGAGGGAGATGTCAATGAAAAAATAGATGGCCGTCGTCCTCCACTGCGCCACAAACATCACAATGTTTGCCAATGTGAACGCTATACCTTGATGCTCTTTCCGCAGTAGCAAGAGCTCTTCTGATGAGTCTCCAAGTGAAGGCTTTGTAAATGTTTTTGGTGGAGCATTTGCCATCTCTGGCCGGGGTCCACCTGAGGGTATCATTTTGGTTACTGGGTACAATAGGGATTTGCGTAATTGTTTGTACAGCCTGATCATAAAAAATATTAGCCATATAATTGACATTCCATGACTGGGAATTTATTTGCCAAAGATCAAAAATAGTGGACGGCAATGGCAACTGGGTGATAGGAAGGAGCATGTGGTCATGTATGTTGTCCCATAAAGGACACCAAGGAGCAGACCAGATGGAGCTGTTACCTGATTGGATTTGAAGTGCTGAATTGTTGCTGATTTCCTTTTTAACCTGCAAGATAGATGACCAGAAGATGAATTTCGTACCAGTGGCGCTCGTGGTCCAGAAAGAAGAGTTGGAGTAGTATCTGGCTTTAAGCACTGCAGAAAGCATAGGATTTTTCTGAGTGGCTATGTTCCATGCTGCCTGAGTGAGTAGGCTTTTGTTCACTGTGTAAAGGTCCCTGATTCCAAGACCCCCATTTTCCTTGGGTTGACAGATGTCGTCCCATGATCTGTATGCGATGGGAGAAGTGGGATTGTCCTCCTGTACTCTAGTCCACCAGAACTTCCTTATGATTGCTGTGATTTTACCTACAAAAGTCTTTGAGAAAAGCACAGTAGACATGTAGTAAACCAGTATTGAAGCAAGCACAGATTTAATGTAAGTAAGCCTCCCTGCATGGTTGAGCTTGTTAGCTTTGATGGTAGTAAGCTTGGCTCTAAATTTGTTAAGAATGAACTCATAAGCCTTGTTCCAGTCAGTATGACTAAAAATAATGGGGTGGCCGAGGTGTATAGTGTTGGGAAGGAGGTCAGGGACAGGAAAAATCTCCTTGATCTGAGGTCTGATAGAGGTAGGCACATTCTTACTGAAGAGAATAGAGGATTTGTGGAGATTAGGTTTCTGACCCAAAAGATTGCAAAAATTATACAAGACATCGCGAATTTTATTGGCCTCAGCAACCGATGTCGTCCCACAAAGGATGAGATCGTCAGCAAAAAGGAGAGAGTGGATGGGGGGACACTCTACTATCATCCTTAACCCACCTGGAGATGAGCATGGACCTCGACGACGACTGACTTCGACACTGATGACAGATTCTCTAGCGAGTTTCGCCGCCACCACGGAATCGCCCGTGCGTCATATCCGGAGCGCAGCGTTAATTTGAAACATTTTAATGATGCTAATTTGGTAATATACGAATTAATAATTTGTCAAACCAGTCCTTTATGGGACAACATACATGACCACATGCTCCTTCCTGTCACCCAGTTGCCATTGCCGTCCACTATTTCTGATCTTTGGCAAATAAATTCCCAGTCATGGAATGTCAATTATATGGCTAATATTTTTAATGATCAGGCTGTACAAACAATTACGCAAATCCCTATTGTACCCAGTAACCAAAATGATATCCTTAGGTGGACCCCGGCCAGAGATGGCAAATGCTCCACCAAAAACATTTACAGGCACCTCAGCAGTCAGCACATCCTTAACCCACCTGGAGATGAGCCTGGGCCGTGAGGTGCAGGGAACAGGTGATTGATTAGTTGTATGCTTGTTTGACAAATTATTAATTCGTATATTACCAAATTAATATCATTAAAATGTTTCAAATTAACGCTGCGCTCCGGATATAACGCACGAGCGATTCCGTGGTGGCGGCGAAACTCGCTAGAGAATCTGTCATCAGTGTCGAAGTCAGTCGTCATCGAGGTCTATGCTCATCTCCAGGTGGGTTAAGGATGATAGTAGCAGGAGACAGAGGCAGAGGTAGGTGAGAAGGCTCAGGGATTAGGTCCTCGTGCGAGGTCTGCCATTTCGCTCTCGCCTCTCGGTTTCTGCCTTGGAGACTAGTGAAGGATTTTTTTTTCTTGTTCTTTTTTTTTAAAAGTTACAGTTTGGAGGCCTCTTAACACTTGTATGGTTAAGTAACCCGAGTGCAGCGGTTGATAAAGACGACGACGACCATGGACTCTCGGTCATGGTATTTGGAGCACATTGTGCATGGATTAATTACACGGCATCAGGACTGTCAGTGGAATGGCCGGCAAGACCTCGAGTCAAGCAAGAAGTGCACATGGCTGTCATATTGTGGAATTTGAAAAACACGGCATTAGGAGGACCACCGGTGGGGACAATGAGTCAAGGAAGAAGTGCACGCCTGAACAATTTGGCACCGGTTTGTTCGACTGCTGGTGACATAAAGATATGCCAAACACACGCACCGTGTACATAACTGATGAGCAAGATTCACAAGACACTCAAAATTGAGTCTTGAAAACAAAACAAAAAAAAACTTAGACAAAGGCATCAAATCACTCGCCGAATCAATGTTCAGAGCTTAGAACACAGCGCACTTATATAGTCTCCCGCTGTGTAACGGATACAGAAAACGTTTCATCAAAAAACAGATACAGAAAACACAGCTACTGAATTTGGTCACCTTTATTGATGAATGTGCTGCAACATTTGCACGACCATACATTGCATGCCATCAACGATGAAGAAAAATGAAGACCTCAAGTTCACAGCGAAAAAGAGCACGCCAAACGATACCCAAAATCCAAATACAACTCCAGCGATCACAGAATAGTACAGCCACTGGTCCTCAGAACCTCCATCAGATGGAAGTGAAGCATTTGTGCATGGAATGTCCAAAGGATATCCACAGAGTCCAGAATTGTTACTGTAAATTGACGGGTCAGTGAGGGTCTGAAGTTGGTTCCCAGTAGGTATCTTGCCTGATAAATGATAGCTGGAGAGATTCAACATTTCAAGAGAAAACAAATTACTCATGTCCGGAGGAATGGTTCCTGAAAGCTCATTTTGCGAGAGGTCAAGGGACTCAAGATATTTCAAACTGCCAATGTTTTCAGGAATACTGCATGAAAGATAATTATTTGACAAGTTCAGAAACCAAAGGCCTTGGAGATTGGTTAATTCTTCAGGGATACATAGGGACAGTGAATTGCTTGAAAAATCAATACCAATCATCAACTGAACTACTGTTCTTTGAAAAATTAGCTCACGTCCCTTCCAGATAATGTCAATTCTATCCTGATATTTAGGCCCATCTGTCAATAGCGGACTGGGCATTACTTTTGCATGCTTCATGGAAGTTAAGTTTCCAAACTCCTTTGGTATTGATCCTGACAGGCTATTGTTGGCCAGGTCTAGCAATTGGAGATTAGGAAGCTGTGATAATTTCGAAGGAATTTCACCAGCGAAATTGTTTGATCTAAGGCTAAGAATCTCCAGCGACAGAGGACCACTTCCTATCCAGGGCGGGATACCACCTAGAAATCTGTTACTCCCAATATGTAGAGTGGCCAGCTCACTGCATCCCTTTATGACTGACGGGAAAAATCCTGTGAAGTCATTGCCGGCCAAATGAAGCGATTCAAGAGAACAGTTGTGGCTCAATGGAGCAGCAGGTATTTCACCTGAGAAGAAGTTGTTGGAGAGGTCCATGAACTGCAAATTCTGCATGTCCCACCAGCAGTCCGGCAGCTCCCCCTGTCAGCTGGTTGTTCGTCCAACATCTCAAGAGAGAGCAGATTGCAGAAGGCCGATCTAAAGCTATTGGTGTTACTTTTCAGCACAGTAGAGCTCATACCTGAAGGAATGGCTCCCGAAAGTTCATTCCATGAGAGGTCAAGGGACTCAAGAAGATTCAAGACACCGATGCTTTCAGGAATTCCACATGACAGCTGATTTCTTGACAAGTTCAGGAATCGAAGGCCTTGGAGATCGGTTAACTCTTCAGGGATGCAATGAGACAGTGAATTGCCTGACAAATCGATGCCCGTGATCAGGTCAAGTATTCTTTGGAATATCAGCTCTTGTCCCTTCCAGATGATCTTAATTATATCCTGATAGTTGGATCCATCTAGCGATCCTATACTGGAATTAATTTTCGGATGCTTCATGGAACCTAAGTTTCCCAACTCTCTTGGGATCAATCCTGTCAATCCATTATGGGCCAAGTCTAGCAACTGAAGTTGTGAAAGCTGTGCTAACTCCGGAGGAATTTGATCAGTGAAGTTGTTCGAACTGAGTATAAGGAATTTCAGTGCTGGAAAACCGTTTCCAATCCAGCGAGGAATATCACCTTGGAACCTGTGTGTTCCCAATATCTACAGTGCCAGCTGCTGGCTTCCCCCAACAACAGTTGGAAATTCTCCAGTGAAGCCACTGCCGGCGAGATGGAGCGACTCTAGAGAACAGTCGTGGGTCGATGGGGCTTCAGGGATCTCACCTGAGAAGGAATTGTTTGAGAGGTCCATGAATTGCAGAGCCTGCATCTCCCACCAGCACTCCGGTAGCTCCCCGGTGAACTGGTTGTTGGACAGGTCCAGTATCTCCAGGGACAACAGCCTGCAGAAGGCTGAACCGGACCTGTTGGAGGAGGTGTTGCTGCTCCGAACGTTCTTAGGAAGTTTACTCAGTTGGTGCGGGATGGTGCCGGCAAGCTACGTTGCACCGACACAGGATACTGATACGCCCGTACCGATACGATACGGCATTTTCCAAAAACAAGGATACGCCGATACAGCAAGTATATAAATATATCAAAAAAATCAGAATACACCTACTAAGAACATTTTTCACTCTAGCAGAACAATCAACAAATAAAAATGGCAAAACATAGACATTGCTAGTTCCATGAAGCATCTAAGATACTTGATTTTAAGTTTCTTACAGCATAATAATTAATATTGGTTTTAACATTTTTACAGCAGAATAATACTCCCTCCGTCCCTTAATATAAGCTATATAGATTTCTAAAAAAATTCCAAAATATAGGTACGTATTAGCTCCCATACCGATTAGTTTGGAAATCTTCCCACCGTACATGGCACATGCCCCAACTAATCCCTTAGATTTAGGAAGTAATCTGATTAGGAGCGAGAAGATGGCCTGGTTTTTCTTTTTTTCCTCAGTCTCACATCCTTCCCCAAGCCGTGCGTTAATATTGGCGCTAAAAACTATATGGCTTATATTAAGTAACGGAGGGAGTAAATATTAGGATACAAGGGACACAAGCCAAATTTAAGGCTAAGGTTGCTACTGCATCTCAGTGCCAGATACGCCTTCTTCATCTTCAAATAATATCCGTTCAAATTCTGGCTCATCCAGTGAGAGATCAGCATGTTCAAGAATGCCAGCACCATGAAAGGTCTCATGATCGTCTGCCCCAACATCCCACATCTGAGTTGGTCCCTTCATATAATCATCAGATTTCCTTAACAGCAGACGCATGTTGCTATGGACAAACACTAAATCCTCATATTTCCTTAACAGCAGACACAGATATGCCGTGTCTCCATCTGATTTATGAGATGTGGGATAGCATGATTGAGAAAAGTGAAAGATCGCATTTATCGCCATGAGAGAAAGCAACCTGATGAAGAATCTGCCTTTTATGACACTATTTATGCCATTTTGTATGATCGTTGGCTTAAAAGCAATACTCCTCTCCATTGTTTGGCTCATTCTTTCAACCCTAGGTGATTTTTGTTGTCAATTGTCAATTCGCTACTGTCAGTTGGTTCATGTTTTATCACTTTTTGGACTGATTCATGCCCTTCTTTTATGCAGGTACTATTCTCAACAGTGGCTTTCTGAAGTTCCTAACCGTGTAGCCCCCCATGAAGATATTGAGGTCTCTGACATGAGGAACAAGTGCTTTAGAAAAAAATTTCCCAATCCAGAGGATCTTAGGACAATCAAACGGCAATTTGCTGATTTTTCTCTATTTGGAGGTTGCTTTACGGACCGTGAGTCAATTGAAGATCGAGCTCTTTTCGAACCAAAGCAATGGTGGGGCCTCCATGGTCAAAGGACCCCATAATTGAAATCATTAGCACTGAAGTTACTTGGGCAGCCGACATCTTCTTCATGTGAAAGGAACTGGAGTACATATGGATTCATTGATAGCGTAACCAGGAATAGGCTTACTCCTCCCCGTGCTGAGGATTTAGTGTTTGTCCATAGCAACATGCGTCTGTTGTCAAGGAAATCTGATGATTATATGAAGGGGCCAACTCAGATGTGGGATGTTGGGGCTGACAATCATGAGACCTTTCATGGTGCTGGCATTCTTGAACATGCTGATCTCTCACTGGATGAGTCAGAATTTGAATGGATATATTTCAAGATGAAGAAGGCGTATATGGCACTGAGATGCAGTAGCAAACTTAGCCTTAAATTTGGCTTGTGTCCCTTGTATCCTAATATTATTTTTCTGCTGTAAAAATGTTAAAACCAATATTAATTATTGTGCTGTAAGAACCTTAAAACCAAGTATCTTAGATGCTTCATGGAACTAGCAATGTCTATGTTTTGCCATTTTTATTTGTTGATTGTTCTGCTAGAGTGAAAAATGTTCTTAGTAGGTGTATTCTGATTTTTTTTGTATATTTATATACTTGCCATATCAGTGTATCCTTGTTTTTAGAAAATGTTGTATCACCATATTGCCATATCAGTATCGGCGTATCAGTATCCTGTTTCGGTGCAACGTAGCCTACGGTCCTAGTCACGTATCTTCTTCTCTGCAGCTGCTGGAAACCAAATCGATGAGCATCAATCGACGCTCCATGCTGCACCGGGTCAATCGCCAGCGGTGATATCTTAATCGATGCTCATTTCTCAGCAGTCGCAGGAAACCAAGAAAAAGTGCAGCGTGGTTGACGACGACCACCGTGGATTCACGGTCATGGAATCTGGAGCACATTCACATGGTGCATGGATAACAAGGCATTAGGACTATCGGTGGAATGGCCGGCAAGACTTTAGTCAAGGAAGAAGTGCACATGGGCTAGCACATTGTGAAATTTGTAAAACACGGCATTAAGACTCACGATCGGTGGGGACTGTAACAGAACCGACCAATTATACGAGATTAAGTAAGGAAATCTTCCGCCGAAGCAGATAATTTAGCAAACTTAAGCCCGTATAACCCGGTAGTCCGTGAAACCACGAAGGATTTCAAACCAATTGACATACAAACCAATATCGTACAAGTTTAGTAATTACCGTCACATGTTACATAAAGTTTGCAATGACAGTTGGATACATCAGAGTTTAGAACATAAAGTTATTACAACCCAAGTTCAAACTAAAATAGCGGAAGCAAATAGTTTTAAAGCCACACACACACTTTTGGTTCAAATACAGTGCCAGTAGGTAGTCATCTCCAACAAAAGCATCAGATGAGAGATACGAAGTGACCATTCACCCTTGGTCCTAGTTGTCACCTATCACCGGGTATAGGTAGTTAATGCAATAGCCGTAGTACATTTGACCATCTGCAACAACAATGGGACAACGCCCTAAGTACGAGAAGGTACTCAGCTAGACTTACCCATCTTAAACCAAAATAAAGCGACACCAAGGATTATGCAAGGCTTTCTTTAGTGGGCTAGCTGACTGGTTTGCGAAAAGCATAAGCTATCATGAAGAAACCATTTTAAGTACTTTGCATCATCTTTATTATGACCTATCCATCTAGGTAAGCACCTATACTATAGCAATCACTTGATTAACCAATAATATCTAGTTACCAACTTAGATTTAGCATATCTCATACCATCCAGATAACCATTAGTGTTCCATCATAATTACTATGATGCTGTAGCTCGAGTAAAGTGCTCACTATCCAGGAGCGATGGCGATTCGAATCGATTCCTAACCAGCTGGTGATTTATTCCTCACACAAACCACACTCACCGATCAAGTGAGCTACAGATCACCAATGACACTTTCCAAGTAGCCGTGGGATAACAGTCAGGGACCGCACTACCCAGGGACCGCCCGATAGCCAGGACGCACCTTGGGCTCACTCTTCGCGTCCCCGTCATACCCCCTTCAGCACCAGTCTGCCAATCCGAGTTTATCCCGGCTCGTATAGTGTCACTAGCTTCGCGGTCGAAAGGTACTTATTCGGCCAGCTAAATGTGAGGCATGCGTTCAACATGACAAGAGGGATGAGCAATGATCGGTCCTTAATCGACATAGACGGAAAACTAATAGCACCCCAGAACCCTGTCTGGTTGCTTCCAACTTTTTTCGTCCGATCTCCAATTATCCATCACACATGGTTAATTCCAGGATATCATTCTTTCCATAGCTAAATTCTTCCATAGATAAATGTAGGTGACCGGAAATCATCGATCGCTACCGGTCTAAGAAAGGCTAAGCAGTTATTCGATCCCGACCTAACAGGGTAAAAAGGTAATAAGGTAGGCAAGGATAGTAATAAATGCATCAACGGTTTCAATCAACTCCTATAACTTAATGCAACAATATATAAACTCATATATAGAAAGAATTGCTTTTATAAAGTAGGAGACTTAGAATGCTCCGGGGCTTGCCTTGTTCGAACGAACTAGGTTGATGATCCACGCACTCGGGCAAGTCCTCTCCTTGCTCCTCTTCCTCTGGTACCTCCTGTGCCTGGATTTCTTGGGGATCTGTCCCGGTCTGCTCTTCCTGAACTACTACTAGCAACTCCTCCTACGATCCTGTATGATGCAGATGTATAAGTGCTAATGCATAGGTGCATTGGAGAGATGACATGTAATGATCATGATGCATGAAATGTAGATGAACATGTTTAACTTTATTGGACATAGTAGAAGTAAAGCTCTTCTACAAGGTAGCCAACATCATCCAAGAACATGTACTACTATACTACTACTACAACCACTGTACTAACATGCCAAGTCACCACAGCAAGCTAAGATGCTTCAAAGATACACCAAAGCAAACATTATTAACTAAACATGCATTAAAGAATATTATTTTATTTCATTTTTAAACTAGGGCTACAACAGCAACATATATTTCTGTTGCTCATAAAAATCTGAGAAAATTATAGTAGCAGAGTACTACTCTAAGTAGATTACCATAAAATTCTCAGGGCATTTGGATAAGTAAAATAGCCTACACAAAAATGACAAGCTATGGCATAAATATGAGCATGAAAATACTTTGTACTATGAAAAGTGTCAAACAATAGATTTGGTATTTTTCCTATGTTCTATACAGTAAACAATCACTGCACAAAAATTATCATACACATGTTTTATACAATTTTTGCTCTCTATTAAAATAACAAAAATCATCAATTAAAGGCACTTGAACTACACATCAATATTGCTCTACAGAACATGCATGACATCTATTTTTCCTACAAAGTACATCACTAAAGGAGATTAACAAAACTGGAACTATATTTTTCTGATATATATTCTATTTATTAGACATTTTCTAAGAAATCAACATTTATTCAATTTAAATAAAGCTACACAGAAAAGTATCACAAATTTGGCATGTAATATTTTTAACAGATAGATCTAGTCACAAGAAACCTAGAAAAACTTATTTCAACAAATTTGGAGCTATTTTGAGCAAGTTATGAATTTCCAAAGCATTTAAACAAAATATGTAATTCATTTCTTTTATTCTTTCTGGAAATCCCGGTTCAAAAATGCTAGATCCACCTGCATCTGAACACGCGTGTACACACATAGGGGCTGACAAACAGGCAGCGGGACCCCACCCGTCAGCCGAACCGAAACAGAGGAGATCACCAGCGGCGAGAGCTCGCCGATGGTGAGGTCTCTGGCCCAGTGAAGGTGACCTACGTGCTCTACGGCTCAAGGCGAACTTAGCTGTGCAATGGGCATGGACAAAGGTGCACAGAGGCGACCTCACCGGCGTGCATGGCAGCACGGCGACTCGGCTCTCCGGTGGGAGCGTGTCTCCGGCCATGGGGTGGCGCGGGGAGCGGCGTGGGAGCTCCACCGAGCCCGGGCGGTGCTCGTGCGCGTGAAGGGAGGGCGAGAGATGAGGCGGAGAGGGAATGTCCACGGAGCGGAGCACTCCAGCGAGGAGGAGCTCACTCCAGTGAGCGATTCCCGAGGAAGGGAAGCTTACCAAGGCGAAAGGACGTGAGCACAGGGTGCGCGAGGTGGAGGCGGAGCTTTGGGCGAGACGGAGTTAGCTCTAGCGAACTCGAGCGGCCGGAATGGCTAACTCCGGCGAGGCGCGTGCGGTGGCGGAGCGCCTGTGCGCGTGGGAGCTGTGGCTGCTGCTGTTTGAGCGAGGACAAAGTGAAGGAAGGGAGGGAGTGGCTGAGTGAGGGAGCGGACAGGGGTCTTGAAGGCCGGGCAGAGCCGGTCGGAACGGGGTAGGCCGGTGGTGCCGTGCGGCGAGCTCGCCGGCACATGGCCGCCACGTGGCTTGTGCGCTCTTGCGCGGTCAGAGCGCGGGTGCGGGCGAGCAAACGGCGGGCATGGAGGCAGGCTGGGCCGGCTTCGGCCGTGGGCCAAGAAGCGAGGGCGCGGCCCATTAAGGTGAAAATGTGATTTTCCCTTTTATTTGCTTCTCCAAATTCATTCAAATGAAATTTTGAACCTTTTCAAAGCAATTTCAAAAGTTGGACCCAAAATAAAAGTTGTTTAGAAATTTAAACTCTACAACTTTGCCAAAAAGAGTAAGGCCAAAATCCAATTAGATTTTGAACTATAGATTTAAAGTTAAATTTAAATCAAAAACCCTATTTTAGAAGATTATTTTTAAAAAGCAGAATTTGAGAAAATTTGAATACCAACCTTGCTCCAAAATGCATGTGAAACATTTCTAAGTCATTTGTACTCCCAAACAATCATGTTAAACATTATTACAAGCACAAACACGACCCAGGTTCATTTAAACAGTAATGCAACATACATGTTTCACGAGCATGTTTCATATGTTTCAAAGCATTGTTTCAGTTATTATTTAACATGATTATGCATGTATGATTATGATGCTTGATGATGCATTATGTTCATGATTTGTAGTGCCTAAATGCTTGCGTAACACCGGGGTGTTACATCCCTCCCCCCTTATAAGAATCTCGTCCTGAGATTTTGAGTTACGAACCATTTGTTATAAAAATCCTTATAAGCGTTTTGCAGATATTCTCCTGTTTCCCATGTCGCATCACCATCATCGTGATGACTCCACTATATCTTATATGTTCTCACCACTTTATTCTGAGTGACTCGGTCCTTAGTGTCCAAAACTCGAACCGGTTGCTCACGGTATTCCAAGTCTGATTTGAGCTTAATGCTCTGAGGTTCTATTCTCTCTTCCGGAACACACAAGCACTTCTTTAACTGTGATACATGGAAGACTGGAAAGATCGAACCCATCGCTTCTGGTAACTGTAACTTATAAGCCACGGGACCCTTTTTCTCTATGATCTTGTACGGTCCAACAAACCTAGGAGCAAGTTTTCTATTTACTCCAAACCGTTGTACTTTCTTCATTAGAGTAACCTTCAGATAAACGTAGTCACCAACTTGAAATTCTAGCGGTCTCCTTCTCTTATATGCATAACTCTTCTGGCATGACTGTGCCGCTTTCATGTTTCGTTGGATAATATAGACCTTTTTCTCAGCCTCGTCAACAAAATCGATTCCGTAAAACCTTCTCTCTCTAGGCTCAACCCAATTCAATGGTGTCCTACATTTCCTGCCATACAATGTTTCAAATGGAGCCATCTTGATACTCTCTTGGTAACTATTGTTGTAAGCGAACTCTGTCAAAGGTAACCATGATTCCCATGAACCCCTAGACGATAACACACAAGCTCTAAGCATATCTTCAAGAACAGCATTAACTCGCTCTGTTTGCCCATCTGTCTATGGGTGGTAAGCTGTACTACGAATCAAGCTAGTACCCAAACCTTTATGAAGATGCTCCCAAAAATGAGCGGTAAACTATGACCCATGGTCAGACACGATAGTCTTTGGTATACCATGTAATCAGACAATCTCTGCAATGTACTTCTCAGCATACTGAGGTGGTCGAAAAACGTTCTTGACTAGTAAAAAGTGAGCTGATTTGGTAAGGCGATCTACAATCACCCAAATTGAATCATTCCCCTTTTGTGTGGTGGGAAGACTGGTGATAAAATCTATACTTATATCATCCCATTTCCAATCTAGTACTAACAAAGGTTGCAACATTCCTACGGGTCTCATATGAAGACCTTTCACTCTACAACACATGTCGCAACGAGCAACATACGCTGCAATCTCCTTCTTCATCTTCGTCCACCAATAATGAGGTCTCAATTCTTGGTACATCTTGTTACTTTCAGGATGGATAGACAACTTTGAGTGATGAGCTTCATCCATCAATTTGTTCTTGAGCTCTCGATCTTTAGGTACAACCAGACGGTCCTTAAACCATAACACTCCTTGTTCATCCACTCTAAAGTGCTTGGTCGGTTCTTTCTTCATTTTCTCCTTGATATGGAATATTCCCTTATCTGTTTTCTGACCCTCAATGATCTTGCTCTCCAAGGTACAGCTAACCTAGATATTATGCAACATAGTAGGATGCAACAAATTGAACCCATCTTCAAACAACGGTTGCACAGTAAGAGAATGTGACTTCCTACTTAAGGCATCTGCTACTACATTTGCCTTTCCCGGATGATAGTGCATATTTAGATTATAATCCTTTATCAGTTCTAACCATCTTCTCTATCGCATATTCAACTCAGACTAAGTAAATATGTACTTAAGACTCTTATGATCTGTAAAGATATTGCACACATTCCCAAGCAAGTAGTGTCTCCAAATCTTTAGAGCATGCACAACGGCCGCAAGCTCTAAATCATGTGTAGGATAGTTAACCTCATGCTTCCTCAACTGACATGAGGCATAAGCAATGACCCTTCCATCTTGCATCAGAACACATCCTAAACCATTCTTTGATGCATCGCAAAACACATCAAACGGCTTTTCTATATCCGGTTGCGCCAGAACAGGAGCAGTGGTTAGCAAATTCCGCAAGGTGTAGAAAGCTGCCTCACACTCCTCTGTCCAAACAAACTTATGATCCTTCTATAGCAAACTTGTCATTGGCTTGGCAATCTTCGAGAAGTCCGGTATAAAACGGCGATAGTAACCGGCTAATCCAAGAAAACTCCGAACCTCATGAACTGTGCTTGGTGCCTTCCAGTCCATAACCTCTTGTACCTTACTAGGATCCACTGAGATTCTATTCTCAGATAACACATGACTGAGAAAAGGAACTATCTTCAGCTAGAAGTCACATTTACTAAACTTAGCATACAGTTGGTGATCTCTGAGTCTAGTCAAGACAATTCTTAGATGCTCTACATGATCCTATTCGTTCTCTGAGTATACTAGAATGTCATCAATGAACACAATCACGAACTTATCCAACTCCAGCATAAAGACCGAATTCATCAGATACATAAAGTATGTAGGAGCATTTGTCAAACCAAAGGACATGACAAGATACTCGTACAAACCATATCTGGTGGAGAACGCGGTTTTGGGTATATCTTGTGGTCTAATCTTGATCTGATGGTGCCCTGATCTCAAATCTATTTTGGAGAACACCTTGGCTTTTGACAATTAATCAAACAAGATATCAATCCGAGGTAGAGGATACTTGTTTTTAATTGTCACCGCATTCAGTGGCCGGTAGTCCACGCACATCCGTAAGGAGTTATCCTTCTTTTTCTTCACGACAGTGCGGGACATCCCCATTCCGATGAACTTGGACAAATTAAACCCTTAGTCAACAGATCTTGGAGTTGCTTCTTCAACTCGGCTAATTCATTAGGAGGCATCCGATAAGGCCTTCTTGAGATCGGTGGTGTTCCAGGGATTAACTCAATGGCAAACTCAACATCTCTATCCGGTGGGAGACCGGGTAACTCATCTGGAAACATGTCCAGAAACTCGCACACTACTAGAATCTTGGCTAGAAGAGTAGTTTGGACTACACAAGTTGTACTGGTCAGATCTATTCTCCGAGGTAAGGTTACTTGAAATGTACCTTCTCCAACCGGTTCCTTGAGAGAAATGCTTCTTCCTCCAACGTCAATTACTACTCCCATCTTATTCATCTAGTTCATTCCCATAATCACATCCAGAACTAGCCCTGGCATAACTATCAAGTTAAGCTTATACTGCCTATTTGTTATACATAGGGTTACCCCCCCGAATTATCTGATTAGTTAACAGATCAGCCCCAGCTGAACTTATCTGATAAGCACATTCCAATTCAACTATCTTTTGTTCATACTTTCTTACAAATGCTTGACTTATGAATGAATGAGATGATCTAGAATCAAACAAAATGACTGCAGGATGATTGTTGATAGAAAACATACTGGTGTCATGGGCTCTCCTTCCGTGATGTCATCAATGGTGGTGTGGTGCACATGAGCTTGATACTGATTCTGCTGCTTCTTGGGATATGGGCAAAACTTCGCAAAGTGCCTAGGTTGATTGCAGTTGAAACACGGTCCTCTTACTTGAGTAGCAGCTCTAGATGAACTACCTTGTTCGGTCTTGGCTTGGGGCACCGCCATCTTGAATGGCTTCTGATTCCTCTAAGGTTGCTGGGCATTCTGATTCCTCCACTAGGGTGGCCTGAACCTTGCACCAGGGGCAGGCGGACGATACGTAGAACGATTTGCCATTGGGGCCCTTGACTAGGACGGACCTGACTCAAAATCCCTCTTGTGAGTCTTGGATGTAGCATATACATTGTTGTTCTTTTCTTGCTTTAAACAGTCACTAACAAAGTCATTGAAACCAGTTCTTGTGTTGGTACCCACGTGCTTCATCATCTTGGGATTCAGACCTCTCTTGAAACTAGCGATCTTTTTGGCATTAGTATTCACCATGTCAGAGGCATAGCGACTTAGATTGTTGAATGCATGTAGATACTGTGTTATAGTCTTGGTGCCTTGATTTAGTGCTAGAAATTCTCCAAACTTCATTTCTATCAAACCAGGTGGAATGTAAACTCCACGAAAAGCCTCAGTGAATTCCCTCCAAGTAATGTGGGCATTGGGGGGAAAAGTGGTGCGGTGGTGCTTCCACCACATTCCTGTAGGGCCTTGTAGCTGATGAGCTGCATACTTAGTCTTCAATACTTCTGTCATCCTTAGAACATGAAACTTATCTTCCATGGTGTTTATCCACTCTTCTGCATCCAATGGCTCTGCCGCTTCTTTGAAAATTGGTGGTCTGGTGTCCATAAAGTCCTTGAAACTGCTATGCTGATTCGCTTCATGTCCACCTGGGTTTAACCCACATCGGGTGTTGTCAGCAATGTGGCGCAATGCAGCTTCCATGTTCTGCTGCATGCCCTCCATGTTGCGTTGACTTCTAAGGAACTGTGCGAAGAACTATTCCGCGGTGTACGGTGGAGGAGGAGGTGGTGGTGGTGGATAAGGGTTCTCATTCCCAGCGGCACTGCCACCTGCCTTAGTAGCGTCATACACGGTACGACGAGTGTTCGGCATCTGCATATTTCAGCAACAGTAATTATTAGGCGATGTTGTAGAAATTGCAGGTGAATGAAAAATTATGCCATACAGAATTCACTGGAGAGAATAAATTCATACAATAAAACAGGGGCACAATAAGTCATTCCAATTAACACAACATCACTAATTAGATTACTTAAGCGCACACCTCACGTCCATTACAACCAAATTGCCAGCATACATACACTGGACTTTTGACGTTTATATATCACCACAAACACATCCAAGTTTTCCAACATTACATCAAGGTCTTAGTCTTTCTACTCATGATTACATGCCAGACATGCCAACCATGCAAAAGGTCATCGCAAACGAAACCCTAGTAGCTAGCGCAACAACTACTAGCCTACTCATCGTGGTCGCTATCTAAGTCAGAGATGTCGACATTGTCACTATCCACATCATCATTGTCATCATCAGCTGGTGCCTCAAGCTCTTTGGGATCCTCGTCCTCATCTAGATCCATCTCTGCTGCTCCAGGAGGAACGTAAGGGTGGAGCTAGTTATTCAGCTGATGAACCTCCTCATGTAGGTTATCGTTGTACTCTTCTACACTGGCCAGCTGCTGCTCTAGCTTAACCTGTCGAGCTCTCAGAACATCTTCTACGGACCAGGCTTCATTCCTCTAGTGGAGCACATGGATCAACATGCGCTCAGCGTTCCTGTTGGCGGTGGTCAGATGCTCAACCTGCTCTCTCAATGTGCGTACGTCTCCCTCATAGACTCCAGTCCTCTGGGTCACCCGATCCCTCTAATGAGTCAACTGAGCCATCTCTGCACTGAGCCTCTCAATCTTGGCGTCGTGATCCCTCTGACGCTGACATTGGTCATCGTGGGCCTGACCAAGAGCACTAGACACACGTCTCAGGCTACCTTCTACTCCATCGAAAGCCTTCATCACTGTGAACATGGCGCTCATAGCAGGGTTATCACTGTTCTGTCCTTCTGTTGCACCAATCTCTAGAGATCTCCCTCTTGCTTGTTGCCACGAGTCAGTGGAGGGGTTGCCCCTTGGAAAGACTCCAACTAAAGCGGCTGCCAACTCCTGAGAAAAACGATCCATGATATCCCTTAGTATCCCAAATGCTGCCCTATTAGCTGCTTCTTCAGCGGTCCTGCCAGTTGACTCATAACGCCAACTAGTCCACTCAGAACCGTCACCTCGGGGACGAACAATGGCCTCCACAGTAACCAAGAGACCTTCCCCCAACTGCTCATTTGTCCAAAAATAGCGGGGCTCCATTCCATCAGGATAGCCTACATAGCTGAGCACTCTCCACAAGAGTGTAGGCATCCCAAACTCTCCAAGAAACGTGTGGCGCTGACGGGTACGTGGAGCAAGCTGATGGCGGGGAGCTCTGCCTCCGGTGGACTTGCGAGTGGTCTGCTTTGTGTGTGCCATCTGTAGCAAATTTTTGTTTTATTACTCACGTGAGAACAAGGTTAAGTTGTCATTTTTATCAAAATGAGATAATCAACTTATAAGTGGAGGAACAATGCCATGAATGATATGTAACAACATGATGCATGCACGTTCCGCACGTTCTCACAAACTTAGGAAAAATAACAATTGCTAGCGGCATAGACGGTGGCATACAACGGTCTCTCATAAACGTAGCTAATACGTACTACACAATAGCGTTGTTATGTACCTGCAAAAGATCCACTTCAGCCCAAACCCTGACAGTATGAAAAATATGCACGAAAGCAGTAAAGTAATCTACTCGCTCTACACGCATCCCTAGATACACGTACAACGGTAGCAACTACCCGAACCATTTTCCTATCGACGGCATCGTCACCACAGGATGGAATTCCCCACACATTGGATACCTTCATACAAACACGCGTATGGCATGTAAATAATCCGGCATCATATAAGCACTTCCCTAGATCGGTAGTGTATTCGATCATGCTCTCACAACTCTCACTTACCAAGGCGTAGAGGCAATGGATCCATACATTACCACTCAAGTGAATGGCACTCATACAATAGCACGTCGTATGAGCAACGAAATAGAAATATGATGCAAAGACCCCCAAGTTAGTACTTAAATAAGCCACCTAGAGTCCTTAACTGGGCATACAGGATATGACCACTGGCACACTCTTTAAGTTTTTTTTAAATTAGAGGTTGAAACACCTATATACTATAAGTTCATAATTAGTTTTGTAACACAAAACCCTTTTGTTTTAAATACACACATGAACAGTAACCTGCTAAACCTTACTCTGATACCAGCTGTAACAGAACCGACCAATTATACGAGATTAAGTAAGGAAATCTTCTGCCGAAGCAGATAATTTAGCAAACTTAAGCCCGTATAACCCGGTAGTCCGTGAAACCACAAAGGATTTCAAACCAATTGACATACAAACCAATATCGTACAAGTTTAGTAATTACCGTCACATGTTACATAAAGTTTGCAATGACAGTTGGATACATCAGAGTTTAGAACATAAAGTTATTACAACCCAAGTTCAAACTGAAATAGCGGAAGCAAATAGTTTTAAAGCCACACACACACTTTTGGTTCAAATACAGTGCCAGTAGGTAGTCATCTCCAACAAAAGCATCAGATGAGAGATACGAAGTGACCATTCACCCTTGGTCCTAGTTGTCACCTATCGTCGGGTACAGGTAGTTAATGCAATAGCCGTAGTACATTTGACCATCTGCAACAACAATGGGAACAACGCCCTGAGTACGAGAAGGTACTCAGCTAGACTTACCCATCTTAAACCAAAATAAAGCGACACCAAGGATTATGCAAGGCTTTCTTTAGTGGGCTAGCTGACTGGTTTGTGAAAAGCATAAGCTATCATGAAGAAACCATTTTAAGTACTTTGCATCATCTTTATTATGACCTATCCATCTAGGTAAGCACCTATACTATAGCAATCACTTGATTAACCAATAATATCCAGTTACCAACTTAGATTTAGCATATCTCATACCATCTAGATAACCATTAGTGTTCCATCATAATTACTACGATGCTGTAGCTCGAGTCAAGTGCTCACTATCCAGGAGTGATGGCGATTCGAATCGATTCCTAACCAGCTGGTGATTTATTCCTCACACAAACCACACTCACCGATCAAGTGAGCTACAGATCACCAATGACACTTTCCAAGTAGCCGCGGGATAACAGTCAGGGACCGCACTACCCAGGGACCGCCCGATAGCCAGGACGCACCTTGGGCTCACTCTTCACGTCCCTATCATACCCCCTTCAGCACCAGTCTGCCAATCCAAGTTTATCCCAGCTTGAATAGTGTCACTAGCTTCGCGGTCGAAAGGTACTTTATTTGGCCAGCTAAATGTGAGGCATGCGTTCAACATGACAAGAGGGACGAGCAACAATCGGTCCTTAATCGACACAGATGGAAAACTAACAGCACCCCAGAACCCTGTCTGGTTGCCTCCAACTTTTTCCATCCGGTCTTCAATTATCCATCACACATGTTTAATTATAGGATATCATTCTTTCCATAGCTAAATTCTTCCAGTAACCACCTATAAATGTAGGTGACTGGAAATCATCGATTGCTACCGGTCTAAGCAAGGCTAAGCAATTATTCGATCCCGACCTAACAGGGTAAAAAGGTAATAAGATAGGCAAGGATAGTAATAAATGCATCAACGGTTTCAATCAACTCCTATAACTTAATGCAATAATATATAAACTCATATATAGAAAGAATTGCTTTTATAAAGTAGGAGACTTAGAATGCTCCGGGGCTTGCCTCGTTCGAATGAACTAGGTTGATGATCCACGCACTCGGGCAAGTCCTCTCCTTGCTCCTCTTCCTCTAGCACCTCCTGTGCCTGGATTTCTTGGAGATCTGTCCCGGTCTGCTCTTCCTGAACTACTACTAGCAACTCCTCCTACGATCCTGTATGATGCAAATGTATAAGTGCTAATGCATAGGTGCATCGGAGAGATGACATGTAATGATCATGATGCATGAAATGTAGATGAACATGTTTAACTTTATTGGACATAGTAGAAGTAAAGCTCTTCTACAAGGTAGCCAACATCATCTAAGAACATGTACTACTATACTACTACTACAACCACTGTACTAACATGCCAAGTCACCACAGCAAGCTAAGATGCTTCAAAGATACACCAAAGCAAACATTATTAACTAAGCATGCATTAAAGAAGATTATTTTATTTCATTTTTAAACTAGGGTTACAACAGCAATAGATATTTCTGGTGCTCATAAAAATCTAAGAAAATTATAGTAGCAGAGTACTACTCTAAGTAAACTACCATAAAATTCTCAAGGCATTTGGATAAGTAAAATAGCCTACACACAAATAACAAGCTATGGCATAAATATGAGCATGAAAATACTTTGTACTATGAAAAGTGTCAAACAACAGATTTGGTATTTTTCCTATGTTCTATATAGTAAACAATCACTGCACAAAAATTATCATACACATGTTTTATACAATTTTTGCTCTCTATTAAAATAACAAAAATCATCAATTAAAGGCACTTGAACTACACATCAATATTGCTCTACAGAACATGCATGACATCTATTTTTCCTATAAAGTACATCACTAAAGGAGATTAACAAAACTAGAACCATATTTTTTTGATATATATTCTATTTGTTAGACATTTTCTAAGAAATCAGCATTTATTCAATTTAAATAAAGCTACACAGAAAAGTATCACAAATTTGGCATGCAATATTTTTAACAGATAGATCTAGTCACAAGAAACCTAGAAAACTTATTTCAACAAATTTGGAGCTATTTTGAGCAAGTTATGAATTTCCAAATCATTTAAACAACATATGTAATTCATTTCTTTTATTCTTTCTGAAAATCTCGGTTCAAAAATGCTAGATCCACCCGGATCTGAACACGCATGTACACACACAGGGGCTGACAAATGGGCCCGGGGGTCAGCGGGACCCCACCCGTCAACTGAACCGAAACAGAGGAGATCACCGGCAGCGAGAGCTCGCCGACGGTGAGGTCTCCGGCCCAGTGAAGGTGACCTACGTGCTCTACGGCTCAAGGCGAACTCAGTTGTGCAACAGGCATGGCCAAAGGTACACAGAGGCGACCTCACTGGCGTGCATGGCAACATGGCGGCATGGCTCTCCAGCGAGAGCGCGTCTCCGGCCATGGGGTGGCGCGGGGAGCGGCGTGGGAGCTCCACCGAGCCCGGGCGGTGCTCGTGCGCGTGAAGGGAGGGCGAGAGATGGAGCGGAGAGGGAATGTCCACGGAGCGGAGCACTCCGGCGAGGAGGAGCTCACTCCGGTGAGCGATTCCTGAGGAAGGAAAGCTTACCAAGGTGAAAGGACACGAGCACGGGGTGCGCGAGGTGGAGGTGGAGCTTTGGGCGAGACGGAGTTAGCTCTAGCAAACTAGAGCGGCCGGAACGGCCAACTCCGACGAGGCACATGCGGTGGCGAAGCGCCTGTGCGCCCGAGAGCTGTGGCTGCTGCTGTCCGAGCGAGGACGAAGTGAAGGAAGGGAGGGAATGGCTGAGTGAGGGAGCGGACAGGGGTCTTGAAGGCCGGGCGGAGCCGGTCGGAACGGGGCAGGCCGATGGTGCCACACGGCGAGCTCGCCGGCGCATGGCCACCACGCGGCTTGCGCGCTCTGGCGCAGTCAGAGCACGGGTGCGAGCGAGCGAACGGCGGGCGCGGAGGCAGGCCAGGCCGGCTTCGGCCATGGGCTGAGAAGCGAGGGCGCGGCCCATTAAGGTGAAAAATGTGATTTTTCTCTTTTATTTGCTTCTCCAAATTCATTCAAATGAAATTTTGAACCTTTTCAAAGCAATTTCAAAAGTTGGACCCAAAATAAAAGTTGTTTAGAAATTTAAACTCTACAACTTTGCCAAAAAGAGTAAGGCCAAAATCCAATTAGATTTTGAACTATAGATTTAAAGTTAAATTTAAATCAAAAACCCTATTTTAGAAGATTATTTTTAAAAGCAAAATTTGAGAAAAATTGAATACCAACCTTGCTCCAAAATGCATATGAAACATTTCTAAGTCATTTGTACTCCCAAACAATCATGTTAAACATTATTACAAGCACAAACACGACCCAGGTTCATTTAAACAGTAATGCAACATACATGTTTCACGAGCATGTTTCATATGTTTCAAAGCATTGTTTCAGTTATTATTTAACATGATTATGCATGTATGATTATGATGCTTTGATGATGCATTATGTTCATGATTTGTAGTGCCTAAATGCTTGCGTAACGCTGGGGTGTTACAGGGACGCTCCAGGAAAGCAACATTGACAGGAAGATGAATTTAGGAAGTGGTTTTGTGATACCTTGAGAATGATGGGTACTATTAGCTATTAGATTGATCTCCACCAATTGGTCCAATAGTTAATTGGGCCCTTGGATCCACGCCTTGATCGGGGGCGCCCAACCGTTCCATGGTTGGTGGCCCCCCGTCGTACTGCGCCATAAAAAGGGAGGTAGGGACAGGGACACAAGGCACGAGAATCACCTACGCTACCAGACACCCCACCTACACCTCTAACCCTAAGCCAATCTAGAGAGAGGGTGCTGCCAGTGATGGGAAACCGCCACCGCCGTGTCTTCACCGCTGCCCTACGACCACGTCTCCACCAACACCAATGCGATGGCCAGCTCGTTTTCCTCGAAGGCGGCTGATGCTTTGTATCTCTACACTCCTCTCTCTCTCTCTCTATTTCTCGTATTAGCTTATGTTCTAGGTTTGCCATTTATCCTAAATGCAAGTTATACCCACTAGATCTACTGCTAGATGATCCTGTTAATCTATCAATGGTATAAAATGAGCCTTATCTAGTGTGTAGATCTAGATCAGGGTAGAAAGTAGAAGGAGATGAATGAATTTTGATTTGGATCGAAACCTTAACCCAAGATGAGAAGTAGATAGGGGGCTTACCTACCCTCGAGCCGCTGCTTGATGACTCCTCATCAGTGTGTGGGCCACCGTCGTCACACAGGAAGGTGAGGCTCGAGCCGCCGCTCATCGTCGAGACGTCGACACGCGGGTGCGGGTTTAGGGTGCCGACACGGGGCCACTCGACGGTGGCATGCTCTCCCTCTAGGGAGCATGCACATCGGTGAGAGGGCTCATGGCGGCGCTGACATCTTTCCTCTGACAGCCGCTGCTACTCCTCTGTTGTCGCTCGTTGCGGTGATGAAAGAGAAAGGGAGGGAGAGAATGAGACCTAGGGTTAAGGGGAGCATGGCTATGGTGTGGTTTTGATCCACTGCTGTGCACAGTCAGCCATCATATCTTCATCAATGGCCGACATAGCACGTGCCGGATTTGGCCGAGCCAGAACTTGAATTCCCAGCCCAGGCCTAGGTAGCGGCCTAGGTGTGGGGGAGCACAGCAGTGCGCTGCTGGGCCCTGGTGGGAAGAAGCGCACACGAGCGCCTGATGGGCTGCTGAATGGATCAAGATGCCCAAGAGGGGGGTGAATTGGGCTAATTCTAAATTTCTTTGCAATAATTAAGTCCTACGGTTAGCCCAATTAACCCCTTGTGCCTAGAAAGTATTTCTATTGATCAACCGCACAAAAGTTTGGCAACCTATATTCTAATCCTACTCTAGCATGGCAATTCTATGAATGTAAATGACAAGAATTGAATTGCTCAAAGTAAAAGCTCAAAGCAAAGAGAGAAGGAGGAACGCGGTGATATTTTGCTGAGGTATCGGAGAGTCACCAGTCCCCACTAGTCCTCATTAGAGCACCCGCGCAAGGGTGTAGCTCCCCCTTGATCCGCACAAGGATCAAGTGCTCTCTACGGGTTGATTCTTTGACATTCTGTCATGGTGAATCACCCACAACCGCTCACAACTTGAGTTGGGTCATCCACAAGCTCTGTCGGATGATCACCAAGCTCCCAATCACCACCAAGCCATCTAAGTGATGGCGATCACTAAGAGTAACAAGCATGAACTCTCACTTGACCACGACAAGCCTAATGAGAAGGGTGGATGCACACTTTGCTACTCTTGCTTTCACTAATGAGGGCTCCCATTGGGATTCTCAAATCTCAATCACCTCACTAGGACTTTGCTCTTCTTGGCACTCTCAAAGGTGTTTCTCAGCTATTGGAATGAGCAAAAGTACCCCCTCACACGAATGGAGGAAGTATTTATAATGTTGGTTGAAAAATGAACCATTATGTGCCTCTGCGGGGTGACCGGAAGCTTCAGTCATATTGACCGGACGCTCCGGTCAGTTCTCCTCGAATTTCAGTGTTTAAGTTGTGACTGGTCCGGTCAGCACTGACTAGACGCGTCCGATCACGATTTTCCCTCTCTGGAACCTTACTGGAGTCGACCGGACGCTGGGACCTAGCGTCCGGTCACTTCACCTCTCAGCGTCCGATCGTATCTAGACGATTTCACCTTGATCAAATGAACTGACTGGACTTTGCGCCAGCGTCCGGTCACTCCGAAACTAGTGTCCGGTCAGCATTTGACCCTCCATTCACTTCCAACTCTCGATCATACGTGAATGAAGTTTGCTCCAATGGATCTAAGGGCTTTTTAGGAGCTACCTAATGCTAGATTTAGTAAGTGTGCACCACACCTAACTCACTAGACTCACCTAGGTCAAGCTACCTGTCCATACCCCCCTTAATAGTACGACCAAAGGAAAAACAAAGTCCTAAACTACTCTAAGTGTCTCCTCAACACCAAATGACACTTAGAACTAGTCCATCCTTAACCTTGTCGTCCATCCTTTGAAAACCGAAACGATTTCCATCGTAGGGGCATGACCACCATGATAGCCCAATCGATCTCTATTACCGTGACCTAACTTAATTTGCCTCTGCAAAACACATGTTAGTCATAATAATCACGTATTGTCATTAATCACCGAAACCCAACTAGGGGTCTAGATGCTTTTAATCTCCACCTTTTTGGTGATTGATGACAATACCACCTCGAGTATGTGAAAGAGATGAGGTTTTTAACATGCTTGGTTCATATAAGCTTTTGATAATAAGAACAAAAGTGTTAGGCAAGCTTATATGATCCAAGTCAACATGATGTACTCAAAAGATATAAAATAAGCAAGAGTACATGTGATAAAGCTCATTTGCATCGGAGTAAAATGTGGAAGCCAAGCAAATGAGCATAACACAAGTGATATGACATATAAAAGATTCAAAGTAGAGAGCACACATGTCAAATATCACGATCACGTAGAAATCACTATCACATAAATATAGTTTGATGCATAAAAGTAAACACATGAATGCATAATAGTGTATCACACATAAAAACCAGATATAATAGATAAACTAAGCTCCCCTAAGTCGCTCCCTCTAAGTCAAACATACTCGATCCCTCTCCCCCTTTGGCGTCAAACACCAAAACCTAAGGGTCGGTTGGCGGGGCTGCAGCGGACGAGTCGGGCACTGAGGTGCAAGGAGCGAGCTGGAACTATGTGCCATCATCATATGATCCTAAGCTCTGAGCAGTCTGACCCTCTATAGCTAGAAGCGATGCTGAAGCGGTCTGGGTCGGATCTATAACTAGCGCTGCCTGCTCTGATGATGCAACTGACGAAGGGAGCATCTCTGTAGTCCTGGTAATAGGTGCAACTGTGGAAGAACCTGGGACATGTAGCTCTGGCAGAGTAGGCTACCCTATCAACCCACTGAATGAAGCACCAAGGCTCCTAGAAACTGGGATGAGCACTAACGAACTCTGAGGCAGAGTAAAGCCCGTATGAAGAGGAGTGAACTACGGGCTAGCACTAGCAAAGCAAACCACTGGGACACCTGCTCTATAGGTGAAGGAAACTATGGCGCTGGCGGTCCCTGACTCTAAAGCCCACTAGGCTGTAAAGCTAGAGTCATAGAAGTGGTGGTAGGCTGACCAAGCTAGGGCAAAGGCTATGGCGGTGGAGCCCCAATAGCTGTCACAACATGCTGCATAAACCCAAGTAACTGCTACTGCATGAGAAGCTGCTGCTGATGCATGGCCTGCTGCTGCTGCTGTATAGCCTGCTGCTGCTGCTGGATCGCCTACTGCTATCGCTGGAACTCATCCTGCCTAGTCTAGAACTGTGTGAAAGTAGCAGCGATCTCCGGAGCCTAGCGAGCCTGATCCTGCCTCATCTGCTCAAGTATGGTAAGTAGAGCACGGTCTGTCTGTGGTGCAGGTGGAGCTGAACTGGAGCTACCGGCCTCATGGTCATGTTGTCATGGAGGCATCTAAGGGATATCGCCATAGTCCTCATCTGAGCTGTCACTGGGGTCGCTCTCGACCATCCCCTAACACCAAACGATAATTAGAACTAGTCCATCCTTTGAAAAGAGAAACGATTTCCATCGTAGGGGCATGACCACCATGATAGCCCAATCGATCTCCATTACTATAACCTAATTTAATTTGCCTCTGTAAAACATATGTTAGTCACAGTAATCATGTGTTGTCATTAATCACCGAAACCCAACTAGGGGCCTAGATGCTTTCAGCCACCACTAGACTGCGCGGGCGGATACGAAAAACAGATGGGCCGTGGACTGTTCACCAGGCCAGGACGAATGAACAGTAAACACAAAGTTTTTGTTTTATTATTTTCATAAGCAAATTTTTTGATGTTTTTTGTCTAGTTTAAATCTCTGTCAAAATTTGAACCAACGGGATATTTTTTTCAGAGAGTAGATGAGTACAGTAAAGTGCTTCTGAAAAGTAGATAAATTATTTTTCATGTTTCCGCTGCAATGTTAAAGTTTATTATCTTCTAATTAAATTCGAACCAACGGGAGAATTTAATTTGAAGAACAGTTATTTTTTAGTAAATTATAATATTATTATTTTTCTGACCAACATTGATAATAGCAATATTATAATGTTTATTCATAAGTTTTTCCATGCATTAATTCTATTTCTACCCAACGGTGATGTAGAATTAGTGTATAAGAAAGTTGTATATTTTAATTTTGACCAACGTTAAATTAATGCATGCAATTATTATGTCATGTTTTTTCTCACTATCTCTGATGGTGTTTTTTAGGACTCAACCCAATTCCAATAGCATTTATCTCGTACATACCGCCCCTTGAAGGGGGCAACTATCGGGTATGGCGAGAGAAGTATGAATTAGCACTAGCGCTATCTGAAAATGACCTAGCGCTTACCTCCCCGTGTCCTACTAAGCTAGTGGACCCAGTGAGGGAAGAAAATGAGACTGATGCTGATTTCACTGCTCGGCGGCGAGATCACATAGAAGTGAGGATGAAATATGACCTCGAACGTAAGAAATGGGATATTTTAAACCGCAAGTGCTTGATGGTGGCTAAGTCTACTATTTCATATGCAATAAGAGGGTCTATCCCAGACTGTGACACCGCCACAGAGTATCTCAAGAAAGTGGAGAGTTAGTTTACTGGCTCTTCAAAGGCTTATGCTGGTACTCTGATCAAGCAATTATTCAATAAAAAATACATTGGTGGCAGGATAAGAGAGCACATACTGAAGATGAGCAACATGGCTTCTAAGCTCAAGCCAATGAATTTGGGGCTCAAGGATGAGTTCCTGATTCATTTGGTTTTTTGCTTCCTTGTCTAAGGAATATGAAACTTTTATTATTAATTACAACATGCAACCTGATAAGTGGGATATAGAGAAGCTCATCGCAATGTGTGTTCAAGAAGAGAAAAGATTGAAAAGCTCATAAGGTGACTCTACTAACCTTGTGAAGGATAACAAAAAAAGAACTTTAATAAGAATGCCAAACCTCAAGGGAAAGCCCCTCAGAATGACCATCATAAGAAGAACAATAATACTCAAGTTGAGAAGGATCAGTGTAAATGGTGCAAGAAGCATGGATATTACCAGAAGGATTGTCCAGACTTCCTAAAGAGCCTTCTGAAGAGAGGTGATGACTTTATTATATTCATAGATGAGTCATTGTATTTAAGTTATGCAAAATCTACTTGGTGGATTGATTCAGGTGCAACTGTTCATATTGCAAATTCATTACAGGGATTCCATACGAGGACCCTGCAAAGAGGAGAAAGAAGAATTAAAGTTGTAAATGGAGTTGAGGCTGAAGTTGAAGCCATTAGAGATCTCTCTCTAGAATTAGATGATTGTTTTAGACTTTGCTTTCAGATATTCTTTATGTACCCTCTTTACGTAGAAACTTGATAAGTGTTTCAAGATTAGATGATGATGGATATGATTGCCATTTTGGTAATGCCAAATGTCATATTGTGATTAATAATAAGTGTGTTGGTCTTGCCTTCCGACAAGACAAGCTTTATTTATTATCACTTTCTCAGAATGTGAATGCTATGAGCACTGAGAATGAGAATGCTTCCTCGTCTATGAATGCAACAAATAAGCGGAAGAGAGTGCATGATGTATCTTTGAAATTATGGCACTGTCATTTAGGCCATATTTGGAGGGGAAGAATAGAGCGATTGATTAAGAAATCAATTCTTCCGCCTTTAGAATTTTCTGATTTAGAGCAATTCATTGATTGCATAAAAGGAAAGTGCGTTAAGAAAATAATGAAATATGCCAAATGAAGCGTAAAAATTTTAGAAATAGTTCACACAGACATATGTGGTCCTTTTCCTGTGAAGAGTGTGGATGGTTATGATTCATTTATAACATTCATATATGATTATTCTTATTTTGGCTATATTTATCCAATTAGAGAAAGATCAGAAGCATTGGATAATTTAAGATATTTAAGGCTGAAGTAGAAAATTAGCACAACTTAAAGATTATGGTAGTAAGATCTGATTGTGGGGGAGAATACTACGGTCGACACACCCCATATGGCTAAGTTCCTGGACCTTTTGCAAGGTTCTTATAGGAAAATGCCATAGTTGCCAGTACTCTACACCGGGCGAGCCTCAGTAGAATGGAGTAGCTGAAAGACACAACCGTACCTTAATGGATATGATGAGAAGTATAATAAGTTACTCTACTCTACCAATAAGTTTATGGAAACCACCATTCACATTCTTAATCGAGTGCCAAGCAAGTCGGTGCCCATAACACCGTATGACTTGTGAATAGGAAAGGAACCCTCACTTAACTATTTACGTGTGTGGGATTGTCCAGCTGAGGCTAAAGTCTTTAACCCAAACATAGGGAAGCTTAACTCTAAGACAGTCAGTTGCCATTTCATTGGCTATCTAGAAAAGTCAAAAGGTTATCGCTTCTATTGTCCTGATAGACAAACGAAGTTTGTAGAAACAAGACATGTTGTGTTCTTGGATGATGATATGATAAGGGGGAGCATGGTAGCGTAAGAAATTAATTTTGAAGAGAAACGAGTATACGTGCCCACTCCAATGGTTTAGGAACCATTCTTCACGCTACCTATTGTTGTTGTACCAACAATGTAAGACACTATAGTAACAACACCTGTTGTTAGCTTTCTTGTGGCAACAATGAATGAACATGAGGAACCTGTCATTTAGGATCCCATAGAACCCGTTGTCACACATGAGGAGGAGCAACAACAGCCTCATGTAGAACAAGCGTCAACTAACGAGACCCCTAGAAGGTCTCAAAGAGTCAGGAGATCGGCCATTCCTGAAGACTACGAAGTTTATGAATGTGAGGAATTTCAAATGGAGGGTGATCCCACCTCTTTTGAAGAAGCCATGAGAATCGCTCACTCATCGAAGTGGCTTGAAGCCATGGAAGATGAAATGAAATCAATGAAAACCAGCGGTGTTTGGGACTTAGAAACAATTCCTAAAGGAGCCAAGATAGTAGGCTATAAATGGGTCTACAAAATCAAACATGACCCCAAAGGGAATATAGAAAGATTCAAAGCGCGACTTGTGACGAAAGGCTTCACGCAAAGAGAAGGTATAGATTATAAAGAGATATTTTCTCCAGTCTTATATAAAGACTCTTTTAGAATCATAATGGCGCTTGAAGCACATTACGATTTAGAATTACATCACATGGATGTAAAGACGGCGTTCCTAAATGGAGATCTGGAGGAAAATATTTACATGGCACAACCGAAAGGTTTGTTGTGGAAGTAAAAGAGCGTATGTGATGCCGCCTGAAGAAATCCATTTACGGATTAAAACAAGCTTCAAGACAATGGTATTTAAAGTTTGATAGTACAATAAGAAAGTTTGGGTTTCAAAAAAATGTAGAGGACAATTACGTTTATGCAAAGTTAACTACTACAAAACAAGGATACTGTAGCACTTTCTTGTAACATATTCATCGATGTGTTCCAGTGAAATCTCATAGTAACACAAAATAGTGTGTTACAGACTTCGGTTGTAACACAAAACACCTTTTTATAAAAATGTGTTACTGGCAATAATTATAGTAACATAAAATTAATGTTACAAGTAAAATGTTACAAAAGTGTACTATTTTGTAACACATAAATGAAACAAATAAAATGTGTTACAAATATATGCCCTGTAGTAACACAAAATAATGTTATAGTTTAAATGTTACAAAGAAACATGTACATGTGGACCTTCCTATTCATAGGCATCACGGTCATCGCACCTAGGTGTCGTCAAGGCTGTTAGGCAATCACATTGTGATCATCACATGAGAACCAAGTAGCAATGAGTAAGCAATTAAAAAGATAAGTTCGATGCCAGAACCTGTTATCAAAATTTATTAGGCCGAACTCAAGACACTCTAGATGCCAAATCACAAGAACAAGTACAACGAAGAAGAAAAAACTGAAAAATAAAAAACAAAAATGTGAAAATAAATGTGAGTAATATTGATATTTTTTTATGTTGTTGTATGAACACACTAACCTACCACTGAATAGGTTGGTCAATAATTTCATCTTTTTGGTTCAACATGAATACCGGTCAAATTTACAACATAATGTCATGTAATATGCTCAAAACATAAGTGCAAGCATTTTTTGTGGTTTTGAGTCTAACAAAAAGGTTATGCAAAAAGTCATGTATGGCATCCACAAAAAGTTAAATGAAATAAGTAATCACTCAAAAAAAATTCTCAATATTATAAAATGCATAGAATGGCCACAAAAGAAGGCATTTCAGTCTAGCTTTTAAATGATACTAGTGATTTGTGTGCGCCCATGCACGTGTAGACAATCACGGTCTAACCAAAATTTGCCATAAAACAACATGCGTAGAC
The DNA here is from genome assembly GCF_019320115.1 of Miscanthus floridulus. Taxonomy (NCBI): domain Eukaryota; kingdom Viridiplantae; phylum Streptophyta; class Magnoliopsida; order Poales; family Poaceae; genus Miscanthus; species Miscanthus floridulus. The sequence continues at coordinate 30,435,408 of NC_089581.1, read as the reverse complement.
AATCATGATCTAACCAAAATTTGCCATAAAACAGAGTCGCTCCTCAGCACAATCTCTAGACTGAATGTTGCGATATTTGAACATTACATTTTTTTTTGAGAGGAACATTACATATATTTTACATAAATGAGTCATAGAACACACGAATAACATAGGTCTTAGTATAGTTCACATAAAGTTCCAATGCCTCTAGGCTGAGATGGTGGAACATAGCATATTATACATAGACCGTCACAATACTTTGCAAATGTGTCCGCAGGGTTAATGATATTATTTAAGGTGTTGTCAAAAAATGATGTTATTTAAGGGAAGTGGCAGCTGCTCTTGGGCTTCTCCTGAACTTGATGGCTGGTAAAGGAGCTTCCAACTTTGATCGCACAAGCTTTCCTGGAACCATAGATAAACTCAATGAAACATTTTTCTCTGGCTATAAATCCCAATAAAAACACATTATAAGTTCCCAATAAAAACACATTATAAGTTCTAAAGACCATATATTAACCTATTTGATGTTTCTGAATGGTGTATTACCTGAATACAGATGATCTTGACACCTGGGTTTTGCATCTTCAGAGACTTTCCAACACCAGATACTGTACCTCATAACTTCTGTGCCTGTACCAGATACAAATATGCCCACACAGATTATAAATTTCTCAATATATGTAGATAATAGGTAATGTAATTATGATAGCATCTAGAATATAAATTTCAGTGTCCTTAGCACAAGTGTTATGAATTCCAAGTCTTGTATATGATATCATGTACCAGGTCCACATAACATATTAGGCAGGAACAATGTAGAAGCATTCCACACCCTAGCAAGAATTTGCCATGTTGGGTAAAATAATATAGATTGCAGGATAGACGCAATAAAGATGCATTCCTGAAACAATGGACCATGAGGAAACTATCATACTTGTCCAGCATCCTTTCCACAATAGCCTGCAGCCACTGTACATCGTTTTTTCTTCCCCAGTGGCCCTTGATTGGATGGCAGTATGTTCATCCAAAGCTTTTGCTGAAAAAAGAAACAGGGCAAAGGAGGTAATATTTAACACAGTACTTTTAGTGCTATCAACAATTAACTAGTCATAATGTAAGCACCAGGCAGATTACCTAACAGTGTTTGAGCGTAATCAGAGTCGTCAGAAACATCAAACAGGGGTCCAGCACCAAGTGCATACGACAGAGCACCATTTAGCTCGGCCAAGTAGAAAAACACCTTAGGGGCAACTAGTGCTAAAAGCTGCCTCTGGACAAACTCCTCGTCTTCGTACAAACTCTCACTGCATGCAGCAGGAATCAAATTGATAGAAATACAAGCACAAAGCAAAGCACCCAAGCTTATACTGATTGTCAAAACCTTTTACAACCAATGACCAGTATAAAGAGAAAATATTTTGGCCCATGCATATCAATGGCAGCAGCCATGAATAATCTTGGTATTCATACAGATCCTTCTAAAATGAATGTAACTCCTAGGAAATAAACACCAATTCTCATAGCATTTACTCACTTCTACACTATAGTTGGATAGCTTCTATTGAACTGAGGAGCAACCAATAAGCTAAGGGCAGCTACCACATTAAACACTATAAACACATGGATCAGTATTACTTTGTGACAGCTTTTTAAAGAGGAAAGTTATCACATTTGATTCATATCCTATCATGACAACCACAATCTAAAAGTTTGGGATTTGTTGTGTTAAACAAGCTAGAACCTTGTGAGAAAGTTCAGTTTTTTCAGCAAACAGTATCTATGAATTGGAGGGTGTGAATCATATCATAAGTTCATAACAAGCTCTAAATATGTATTGATCCTTATACCGTATGGCTCCATCGGAGGCTTCTGCGCCTTAAGGATAGTGCATATTTACTTCCGTCATTGTATTCCACATTGAGCTTTAGGATGCAGATTGTAGCAGGCATACCTCATGTAGTTCTGCACAGAAAGAATAATGACAGCTAATATTTAGGTAGTCCCTAAGATAGGTTTTTATGACCCAGTTTTCTTATAGCTATTCAAATGTCTTTATCCATGTATTTCAGCCTGTCTTATCTTTCACACAAAATTAGGTTTATGATTTGTTCAGAGATAAATGTGCAGCAACGCACTGTGGAGCTCAGCTGTCCAAGATTCACATGAATACCTCCTTGATACTATGGAATCTATTTTCAGAATCATCTAATGAAAAACACAATCTTGTCTTCAGAAGCGTACCCAGTGCAGAGAGCTCCCGCTCTGTGCGGGGTCTGGGGAAGGGTGTTAGTGGCAAGCCTTACCCTCGCCTATGCAATGCGAAGAGACCGCGACTCGAACCCGGGACCTTCCGGTCACAGGCGGTAAGACTCTACCGCTTGCACCAGGCCCGCCCTTCGGATGCTACTTAATTTTTCCTTTGATGCTTCCACATTTAGCATCCTGGCCTCGAGTTCATGGAAAAATAGAGCAAAAACATATACAATATAAAATTTATTCATTGCTTTCGTTAGGTGTCTCCAAATACATATAAAGTGTATGTTCAGATCACAGATCACATATTAGATACAGATAAAAAAGCTCATGTGACTCCATCATGGCCAGAAACAAAATCATGCCCAGAAATATGCACACAGGCAAGAATAGCACTAGAAAACAATTGCAATTTCACAGACTAAATCAAATGCTGAAAACCTGAAGCTCTGCCAAGATGAACCATGAACAAGATTTGGGGCTACTTGCAGGCATCTCTACCAATCGAATTCATTTCACAGACTAAATCAACTACGAATTCATTTCACAGAGTACTTGCAGGCATCTGTACACACTGAATCAATTACTTACCATGGAAGTCGGCGGTGGTGGGGAGGAAATCGGCAGCGGCACGGTGACAGTGGCGAGGAAGCCGGAGGCGGCAGTGGCGAGGAGATCGGCATCTTGCAGCTGTGCTGGTTGCCCCCGCGTCCTTTTACTCCTCTGCCGAGCCGCGCCACCCTGTGCTCTCCGCCGGTGCCGGGTCTGTGTCCATCGGTGGAGAACACGGAGAGGAGCGAGATGGCCGGGTCGGGGACGAAGAGCGCAGCGCCTGGTCGGGGATGGAGAGCCGCGCCGCCGGGTCGGAGAGGTGGTGCTCGGCCGGTCCGTGGGGGTGCGCTTGGAGGAGAACCACCGCCGGGCCATAGGGGTGCGCTCGGAGGAGGACCGCCGCCAGCTTCTTCTTTCGGGAAAGAACGAGAGATTGCGGGAGAGAGATGGAAGAGGAGAGTGAATGGTGACAGGCAGGTCTTTTTTTTTTGATAGGAGACAGGCAGATCTGATAGGATAGATTGTGTACCGGGAGTGGTACGAGCACAAAAAAAAGGGGGGGCCGTGGCGCGAGTTTGGCCGCCAAGCACCAAAAGTTCGGATTTGTTGGCGCCTATTTTGCCGCTACAAGTGCCAAATTTTCTATTTATAAACTCATATGATATGTTTATATATTATTAAAAGTAAAAAATAGTTAGGTGACCAAGATAATTAGATTGTGAAGTTTGCAAACATTTGATCTTTTACTTAAAATTTACCATGGCAGACAAACATATCAGCTCTTGTTGAATATTGGCTATCTATTCGTGACATTCATTTTTTTATTTTTGGCTAAACTAATCAAATTGAATGATTTTTTCTAGTGTTGTATAAAATCACTCTTTACTATTTCGTTCACTTATATAGTGGGAGATGTTTTTTTTGTGTTTATCACGTCACTTTGCATTTGCGTGGTATGCCATCAAGGTGAATGATTTGATTATATTTTTTATTTTCGATTGGATAGAGAAGGCCAAATCCTAAAAATAGTTACAAGTGCCAAAGTTTTTTTTATATGTAATAGCCTATATATTTTTTTGTTATGTAGGAGTTTCAAAAGAATCGAATCAATTTCTAGCTAGGCTTAGGCGTGCCACGCAAAAAATGCATATTTTGTGGCCACTAGTATTTGAACCCATAACCTCAAGGTTTGCATATTCATCTCCTAACCACTCCACCTATAAGAAAATTGTATTCATTTTAGATATTCGTCCTCCCCATTTTATATTTATCTGGTTTTAAATGAGCATTTGCAACCCTAAACGAAATCAAATGAAAAAGTTGTCAACTACAAAGTTTATAACTTTTCGAGATCTACAACTTTGGTTTTGATCATTTATCCATCCGACATCGTTTGAAGAATTTGAATTTCAAATGTGAGGAAATTCGGGTGTAGTTTTCCTTGGATAGATGATTTCAAATGAAAAAGTTGTGAACTAAAAAGGTGCATAACTTTTCGACATCTACAAGCTTTGTTTTGGTCGTTTCTCCATCCGAGGTCATTTGAAAAAATCAAATTTCAAATGTGAAAATTCAAACGTAATTTTTGTTGGATAGATGATTTCAAATGCAAAAGTTGTCAACTACAAAGATGCATATGTTTTTGAGATCCACAACTTTTGCTTTGGTCGCTCCTCCATCCGTGATCATTCACTATGTCTGCACACACAGCTTGTGACTATAGAGCATAGGAGTTCCTTTGGTATGAACTCTATAAAATCTTGTGAGTCAAATATTTCGGCATCAAAGCGACTTCAAACAAAATTATGAATTACAAAATTTCATAACTTATCGAGATCTAGAACATTTTGTTTTGATTGTTTCACCATCGGAGATCACTCTCCAGTACTACACACTCACTTGTGACTATATAACATATGGATTCCTTTGGTATGAACTCCATAAAATCTTGTGATGGCTATTTAGGCATCAAAATGATCTCAAGTCAAAGTTTGAGCTCGCACTACAACTTTGGTATAAAGTTCGTGTTCATTGGACCCCTCATGGATGGATGACATGTGGCACTTGAAAAAAAACACAATTGTTTGTGATGTTGGACCCACCACACACGGGAGAGTGATTGGACCCAGGTTCTTAATTCTTGTTTATTGTACTTGGTAGTTTCAATTGTCTCACGGGGCTATTTGGTTTAGTTGTTAGCTGTGAGTTTTGTAAAAGTTGTCGTGACTTTGTCGATGGGTCGTAATGTTCCCGTCGACAGCGAGGCACATGTGGTGACTTCATCATTCTCGAGTTTTACTTTTATTGGTCATGACTCTTTCAATATCGGTAGGTTTATGATTATCTAACGATCTCACAATTTGTTATGCTTGTCTAAGAATGATTTAGTCATAACTCTTTCCTTCCTTAGGGTTTAAAATATTTCAAGCCTTTTACCGAGAGTACTTCCTAAGAATTGCATGTGGTGTAGATAAACATTACTACATATAAGTACATTCGTATATCTTCAACATCCTGAGAAAAAACTAGATACAATTACCTATAGTTGGCTAGTTATTAATTCCATATGCATGCTCAAAAACCAAAAATACATTCTTATTATCAAGAATTGATCTTACCACATCTTTGTTTATTCTTCTATTGGAAAAAGTCTACTTCACCCCCCACCTTTCATACTTAGTCTAATTCACCCCCCAACTATGAAACCGTCTGTTTTACACCCTGAACTTTCCAAAACCGTCTATTTTACCCCCTGGGCGGTTTTCAGCGGCGGTTTTGCTACAGTAACAGCGGGTTTGCTACATTAACAGCGGGTTTGCTACAGTGTCGTCAGTTTTGAACTTTCTTTTTTTTTATTTGTTTTCGGTGAATTTTTGAAAAATCATAGTAAATCATAGAAAAATCATAAAATGAAAAATCTAATTTTATTGGACTCCACATGAGTAGATCTACACAATGAATATATAATACAGTATGCTTTAGTACAAATTTTTTTTGTAGCTTTATATTAATTGGAAAATCCAATTTCATCTGTAATTAATTAGAATTTATCTATAACTAAATTATACATAGTCCAATGAGTACGAAATTTTTACTATAGTTCAAGCATACAATAATTAGCGTAGCATAAAAATTTCACCACAATGGACCATAGAAGCTGCAGCTATGAATTATTCCAATTAATTACAGATAAAATTAGATTTTCCAATTAATCTAAATCTACAAAAAAAATTTGTACTAAAGCATACTGTATTATATATTCATTGTGTAGATCTACTCATGTGGAGTCCAATAAAATTAGATTTTTCATTTTATGATTTTTCTATGATTTACTATGATTCTTCAAAAATTCACCGAAAACAAATAAAAAAAAGAAAATTCAAAGCTGCCGTTACTGTAGCAAACCCGCTGTTACTGTAGCAAACCCGCTGTTACTGTAGCAAAACCGCCGATGAAAACCCGCCTAGGGTAAAATAGACGGTTTTGGAAAGTTCAGGGGGTAAAACAGACGGTTTCATAGTTGGGGGTGAATTAGACTAAGTATGAAAGGTGGGGGGTTGATGTAGACTTTTTCCTTCTTCTATTTATATTGTAAACAAATACTCCATCCATTTTAAATTATAAGTCGCATTGATTTTTTTTGTCATAGATTTTGGTCTGTAGATGATATGTACCAAACATTTACCTAAAAACTCTAATGTATGTTTACCTATGTATTATTCTAAATAATAATACACTTTTTTATAATTTGATTATATGTCTGCGAAAAAATCATTTAAAAGTTGAACTGGCGGGTAACTCCCGCCCCCGGTTGCAGCGAAAATTTAAAATGACCTCCACGTAGCCTTCTCTCTCTCCAATCTCCACACCCACGCCGCCACCCTCTCCTGAACCGCCGCCCTCTCCCCCACCCCAACCCTCGAGAGCCCGAGACCTCCCCACGGCCACGGTCTACCTCCGGCATCCACGTTCCCGTCCAGAGCCCCTCCCCAATGGCCGTCCGCCGTGTGCCCGCCGTGCCAACACTGCCGACACAAGCTCCTCCAAAGACCCTGCCGAATCCACGCCGGGGCAGCCTCCCTAATCCTGCGGATCCAACTCCTCCCTGCCTTCCTCCAACGGTACGACACGTCACGTGCCGCTCACCCCCAATCCTCCACACCTCTCGTCGTCGACGAGCGGACCCGGTCCACGCCAGATTCGGCCATGACCGTGGGTTCGGTCTCCCTCCGATTGGGGCAGCTATGGATCAGAGTAGGCGGACGATGGAATCGTACTCGAGCTCGCGGATGGTGGACGGTGTCACGGCGAACTACAACAAGGTCCTATGGTTTTTCAGATCCGTGCTGCTGCATCTGCATACCATTAGTCTTTGACGTCAGGTACTCAGGTTCCTACTCTGCCTCCCCAGGGCCGGCGGCGATGGTGTGGCGGTCTTCAGTGGTGGTGGGGGGGGGGGGGGGGGGGGGGGGCGGCATCAGATGGAGGACCACCTGTTGCAGTTCGACCTAGAGAAGGTGCTCAGGTGTGCTGATAGCGTTCCTTCTCAGTTCATCTACAGACCCTAGGATGAACATGTTAGGATTAGCACTATAGAATGCAGTTGCTCCTCTGTTCATCTACTGCTATCTTCTGATTTGCATGTTTCAGGAAAAAAATACGTGCAGGAAAAATTGGGTCCATGTGGCTTCTAAGGAACTTTTTGGTTTTTAGATTAATCTCCTGGCACTATCAAAACAGCTCCAGATCCTCTGCCCCGCCACCGTCTCCTGTGCTGTCCTTCTTGGTGTCCTTCACCCGGATTACCGATCCAAAACTAGCAGATAAGTTCTCTAACTCACTTCCCCCAAATCCCTCCGCTGTTACAAAAGCGCAGTGCAACTGCTATGATTTAGGTGGTATTGTAAATTCCGTTGTTTCTTTAATGTTCTGTGTGCACTACCTGTGTATTACTACTTAGTCCATGTTCGGTGTTGTGCTCAGTAGCTTTGCTAATGTAAATTGTTGCCTATCCTGTACTTGAAAAACAACAGCTCGTTTGTCCAAAAACAGCAAATGCTCACTAGAAATAGAAATATATATGTCTACACTAGCATCGTCAATCTCAATATACCAGCTCGCATACATAGAGTAGATGTGATTTGTGAATTTCTATCCCAACGTTCGCATGGAAATTGTATAAAAAATATTTTTCATGTAATTTTAGTTCGTGATTTGTATACAAATTCTGATTTGTAAGCACTTTCTGAAAAATTGCAATTGCAGGATGTCATCTGCCGCATCGAATCCTTCTGTTTCCACTAGCAAACCCATGAACCTAAAGAGGAATTCTAGTGATATTCGGTGCAAGTATGGAGTCACTCACAACTACATGCTGGGCTGCTAAAATTTGCATGGCTGGCTAATCTTCATGTATTATGTTGCCTATGAGTTTTGAGTTTAATTGTCTTCGTTGTTGCTGTGAGAATTCAGAATTGAGAACTAGGCGTCTTGATATCATTTACCTGTGAGAACAAGTGTTTTTACTTATGAACTAAGTGACAATGCCTCTTTGGTCTGTAGTCTCATGTTGTGATGACCAATGATAATTAGACATCACTTGTCAATTGTTTTGTATTATTATCTATTATGTATTCATGTGCTACTATATGTTCAGGTATCGATAAGGTACTGTTGTACTGATCTGAAAATTTGTTAAAGTAGCTATAAGTTATGAGTACAGTATGTTTTCAACTACTCCATTGTCATGCTATTGTAGCAGCATCAAGCTAACATTTGCCTTTTGATTTGGTGCTTGACATGTTGAAGTGAGACATATTTTGCAGCACGGAAGTAATCACGGCCTTCTTTGTGTACTTAATTATTTTAACTTATTCCTTGTGGCTTGCTTGTGGTCAATGAGCAGTTCAACAGTAGTATATCCAGTTCATGGCTGTGCTTTCAGGTTGGCAAAAGGTCGTGCAGTGTGGCAGCACAATAGCTAAGTACTTTTCACCTTGATTAATGCAGATTTTCATCTTGCATGCTTTTGATATAGTGAGCTTGATAATTATTTTCACATGTTTAACTAGATCTCTTATTAGTAAGATTATTTGTGAATTGCTTAATATGTGCTTATTGCCATTCAATTTGTTGGATTTGGGGGATGAATGGATGATTCAACTTCAAGTGACCATCAATTTCTGAAGTGTGAAATTATGTTTTGACTGAATTATTGTCATATTTCTTGCATGCAGAAGTGCAACGCTATGGCATACTCAATAGCTATGAAAGGTACAAACTGCAGTGTGCTCCTTTTTCTGTTGTTTGGTATCTTTGTTTTCATGGAATTCAAGAGTTATTACTTCAAATATTTTTCTTCTCTGAAAATTAACTAGTATGCACTTTCTATACAACTGTCTGAATTGCAATATGGTGATCATCTGTGAAACTACTGTATAACTGTCTGAATTGCAATGTGGTGCTCATTTGTGAAACTACTGTATAACTAGTATGCACTTTCTATACAACTGTCTGAATTGCAATGTGGTGCTCATTTGTGAAACTACTGTATAACTGCAACCACATCTTTTTAAACCCGATTAGACCAATGAAATTGTGATGCTTCTTATTCGTAGCAATGCCATTGCTCTCATATTTTTCCTTGTAATCAGTCAACTAACATCTTACTTCATTCAGAAATCAGAATCAGTAGGACAATGTGATTCATGACTAAAACAATCCCACTAGATGACCAAACAAAACAACAGTAGTTTGCTCTATGTATATTGGGCATATATGTTCAATTTCTATTCATATGTTCATTTATTCAAAGTTATGTGAATATGTTTTTCTGTCACTCAAGTGCCATTTTATGAAGTTTCCATTCTCATGACCAACTTGTCAATTAGTGAAATAGATTTTTAGCAAGCAACACCATGGAAGTAGTGTCAGTACTTTGGATGCAATGTGCTTTATATGAATTAATTTAGTTTTACACTTCTTAACATTTAATTGACGACCATCTATCCCAAAACTAGGGAATCACGAAAAAATATATAAATATTAGAATCGTAATAATGGTCATCTGGTAGAGATCTAGGAACTATTAAGTGTTAGTTTGATGTAGTAGTATTTCTCTTTTGTGTTGTAACTCTATATTGAAATGTTACTCTATATCTTTTCTAGGACATTGGTGTAGCGGAAGTGGTCATGGTAATTCAAAGAAGCAAGCAATGCTTATAAAAAAGGTATTTGCTTTATTTAGCATATTCTCACATAATTTAGTCCCTATTGGCTTTAATATTGTTTAGATTTTTAGAGAGTTTAATGTGTTGCACCAAATCAGAAAGATGGATTCCTTAAACAGAATGATCAATTGGTAAAATCTCTTGTTCGTGAAATAATTCTTTATTTACAAAGGCTTTTTTATAATAATTCATGCTATTTTCATTTCTCCTCTTTACTAGAACAAAACCATGTGAGTCTACATATAGTGACGATGATGATCTATTTTTCTAATAAAAAGGTTATCAACTGATTTGTTGTATTCAAGAATAATATACTCTTAGTTTGTTTATATGTCAATATTTTTGCCTAGTGATTATGATTTACAAGAATTTGTATTGGAACTAATGCTAAGGTGACACTAATGACAAAGAATTACTAATTCTAGAAGTAGAAACAATGTCCCCATAATGCTCTGCTAATGATTCTAGACATAGCGGTACATCGTTTCATTGAACCATTGAATATGATATATTAGACTTATAATGTCAATTTATTAAAGATAAATAACATTATAACACTGTATAATTGCAATTACCATTCTCTTCCTTTCAGTTTAATTCTTGCCCAAGGAATTCTATAGAGGTAGAATAATAAAGGTACAAAATGTAAGGACCATATTTTCATATTTATTATAGTAAAATGTTTGTTTTATATTGTTTCATATGTAAGGATCATCATGGAGTGCTTGGAGAGACTACCATTGCACAATAAGAGGTAGCTCATGACAAGGCTACATGCCACAAGAGTCCGAAACATGAGCAACCTCCTCCAATTAAGGTAGGTGAACAAAATATCACTTATCTTAACTACATTATCTTGATAAACAAATGATGTTTGTTGGTCGCTAAGTGATATGTCAAACTAATATAGGTTCGGTCCACAGTGGTACTCATGACTACAAAATATCCAAATAAGGTCTTTTGAGCACTAATCCAAAAACATGTTTTGGTGGAGTTGAGACAAAATCAATTCTACAAAGTGGATATCAATCATCCTGGGTACAATAACATTGGGGTGATGCCCTTGCCAAAGGTGGTAACAATTGTTCGGACTTTGACATTTGTATGTTCGTACTAGCTTTTAAGTTTACATCAACTAACATAGATAGAATAATATTTAATGTTATAACTTTCTCTTTGCAGGTTGAAATGATTAATGGCTGAATTCTTATATTGATGTGTGCAAAAATGGATGAAGAAGCAATGGAATTTAAGAACACTAGATATTACACTTTCATTTCTAGTAGTATGGGCTTGTACTCTTCAATACTATATGTAGTTGCTATGAATCTAGAGCCACATCGTTATGTACCTATACTGTCACTTGATTTGAACAAGTCTTACGTTGAAATCTTCAAATAATTTGTGGATCTTGCTATGGTTATTAAAATTTGCGGCTCATGAGATTCTATAATGTGTCATATTTGTGTGATTCTGCAATGTGTAGTCCACATGTAAGGGTAATATAAATATTTTATTTAAAAAGTTGAATGTGTTACAATAGGTAAAACATGTGTTGTAAACCATGTGTTACTCCATTCCACACTATACTCTACTACAATGTGGAAGTGTTACTACAACACTAAAAAATTGTTACAAAAGAAAATCATTGTAACACTAGACAATGTTACAGTAGATATGTGTTACAAACTATGTACTCCATCACATTATGGAAGTGTTACTATAGTTAGAAAAAGTGTTACAATAGAGAATCACTATAACACTAGACAAATGTTCCAATAGATATATAAATGTGTTACAACGTAGTAACACTTTTCTATATATAAAAGAACACATATTCCATGTTATAATAGATCAGTCTATAGTAACATGGCCAATTGGAACACATAAAAAAATGTGTTACTAAGAGAGTTAGTAACACTTTTTTCAGCCTATAGTAACACAAGTTGGTGTTATTATATCCCCGTGTTGTAGTAGTGGTTTAAGAATGAGAAATACATTTTCCTAGTCTTGTATGTGGATAACATCTTGCTCGCTAGCAGTGATGTTAATCTACTACTAGAAACAAAGAAGTTCTTGTCCTCAAAGTTTGATATGAAGGATCTCGGTGAAGCTTCATTTGTCCTAGGAATAGAGGTTCACCGAGATAAATAAAATGAGGTTTTAGGATTATCACAAATGGCATACTTAGAAAAAAGTTCTAAAGAAATACAGTATGTAAAATTATAAGTCTTCATATGCTCCCATAGTCAAGGACGATAGATATGGGGAATTTCAATGTCCTAGGAATCAATATGAGATTGATCAAATAAAAGAGGTTCCATATAGTTCAGTTATCGAAAGTTTACAATATGTTCAAGTATGTACTCGCCCTGACTTAGCATTTGTTACCGGATTACTGGGCAGATATCAGAGTAATCCAGGAATAGAACACTGGAAATTAGTAAAGAAATTTTTACGTTACCTGCAAGGTACGAAGGGTCTCATGCTAACATACAGAAGATCTGATTCCCTACACATAGAGGAGTATACAGATTCTGATTATGCGGGAGATGACAGAAAATCCACGTCATGATATATATTCACTCTCGCAGGAGGAGCTATATCGTTGAAAAACTCAAAGTAAATCGTCACTACATCGTCCATAATGTATGCCGAGTTTATAGCATGTTATGAGGCCATAGGACAGGTGAATTGGCTGAAGAAATTCATGCCCGGGTTGAAAGTGGTAGACGACATACATAAGACACTCAAGTTATACTGCGATAATAATCCAGCAGTATGTTATGCTCACAACAATAAATCAAGTGGTGCTGCCAAACACATTGACATAAAGTATTATGTTGTGAAAGATAAAGTTTGTGATCATATAATTAGTCTTGAGCATATAAGAACAGAAAAGATGCTCACGAATCCGCTTACAAAAGGCTTACAACCCAGCATGTTCAAAGAACACTTAGCCGACATGGATTTAAAGGAAAGCCTATGATTCCTGGACAATAAAGACGTAGTTGAGAATCTGCTTTAAAATAAAGAGATGCATTGTAGCTGTTAAATCTAATGGCAACTGACCGTGACGATGATGCATACTCTATGCACTGATCTGTGATAGAATGGAAAAAGATAAAGTAATTTAAGTTTAAGTCATAAGGTGAGAACAAGGGGAAAAATGTTAGATTGATCTCCATCAATTGGCCCAGGCCCTCCGCGTCCTAATCAGGAGCGCCCAACTGCTCTATGGTTGGTAGGTCCCCATCGCACAACGCCATAAAAAGAGAGGTGGAGGCCAGGGCACAAGGCATGAGAATCACCTGCGCCACCAGACACACCACCTACACCTCTAACTCTAACTCTAAGTCGATTTAGAGAGAGGGCGTTGTCGCCGACGAAAAGCCGACACCACTGCGTCTTCACCGTCGCCTCTACGACGCCACCTGTGCACCGTCGCCCTACGACCGCGCCTCCACTGACACCGACACGATGGCCAGCTCGTCTTCCTCGAAGGTGGCTAATGGTTTGTATTCTAGGATTTGCCATTTATCCTAAATACAAGTTATACCTGCTAGCAGCTAGATGATCCTGTTAATCTATCGACCCAGCAGTGCACGATTGATGCCCCTGGATCTCTTCCTCGTCAACTCCCTCGGTCGTTTTGCTACTGTCACGAGCACAACAGGGGCGTCCGAACGCATCGCGCTGCACTTTGAATTTTCCACAAGAAAAGCGAACGCGCGGGCTGTGAGGCGTTCCATCGAACACCATCGGTGCGCGTGCTGGGCACAGACGCTACGGCCTTCAGTTCAGGTTGTGCAACTGCGGTAGCGGCGCGGGGACAGAATCCAGCCTTCGCAAACAAGATTCCCTGAGGATTCTTCTTGTAATGAACCCATGCCATGAAAGAGCTGCTTGTAAATCTTGAATGCTTGGGCGGGCGACTAGCCACAGAGGTTGTATTGCAATCAACTCAGCCTCATCCGGCCGAATCTCCCCAAGATGTGTATGGGTATGGATTCCCCCAAGGCCGAGGTCCGTGGTTCTTGTCTTCTTCGCTGCGAACGAACCCTAGCCAGAGTAGCTGTTGCAGTGAAGCTCATGCCAACGCGCAGCGCGCGGCCTCAGCGTCTCGTCGTCGTCGAGGTCCGTGCTCACCGCCAACAGATAGATGAAGAGGCAAGTAAGGTATTGAGATGCGTGCTCTGCCATAGCGCTGGGTTCGGCCCAAGCGGACGTTAGTTTTTGCTTGGTTCAGCACAAGTATTTTTTTAACTGTTACAATTGCATTAATAAGTGATGAAAAATATAGCAGGCAATTGTTAATCAAAAGTTACATCATCTGCTTTCTGCCATTCTGTTTTACTTAGTAGTACATTTCAATAGTATTTTTGACTTCCCTAACATCATTTCACGTCGGGGACTCGGGATTGAACTTTTCTTTTCTGCACCTGAATTTTATGAGTGACAGTTGCGCACTCAAATTAAAGGTGTTGTAAAAATCGGATGAAACTATATTTACAGAAAACAAAGAAGTTGGGGGAAGGTTACAACAACAGAACATTTGAAGCATTCCTCAATTCTGCAGTATTTTCCAAGGATGTTGAAGGGGTATCAGAGAAGTCTATGTCATTATCAGACTTCAGGAACTGGTGCATTCTCTTGCCATCAATGAGGAAATTCCTTGGAAATTTGTTGATGCCACCTGATTCAGGTATGCCTTATTCTCGTCATTCTGTTGGTACTCCTAAATGCAGCATTTTCATCATTAAAGTACAATAAAAATGGCTCTTATATGCAGTACTTGCAAAGTTGAATAGACCTGCAGAAATTCAATTCTGTATTCATCTTTGATGTTGAGATTTGAAAAAACACAAGTATAACTGTCAGCACATGATGAACAATTCCAGATTGACTGCTTGCCTATTTCTTTCTTGACATCTAGGACGAATTTGAAAGTGAATTGTTGCAGAGATACTTAACTTTATGTGTACTACATACATGTTTTCCTGATGAACCTTTTTGAAACATTGCAACATGATAAGTCACTAATGGGGATGACCATCCCTGTCCACAATGTTTATGATGTATTATGCCATGCTTTTTCTGACTTTAGTTCGTTTGCAGGCAGATCAGGGTTTGAAGTACCAGTGCTTCATTATCCTGAAAACGTCTCCACTAATTTGCTACTTCTGAATAAAGTGTATGCCTGGCATATCAGAGGAGGCTTTTCCCAACATGAGGTGCAAGAATGGAAGCTTTTATATCGTAGTTCTCTTCATGGACAAAACTTCAACACTTTCTTAGGCAAAGTAACGTGAGTACTTTTCAATTTTGTAAATCTTCTGAAGTGGAACTTCTACTTCATTCATAATTAAAGTGGCGTGTTATTATATATGGAAATGGCATAATGAAATTAAAATTCCACCCTCATGGCATGGTTTCAGTTATTTTCTTAGACTGCGTAGTGGCCACATTGGTGCCAGTTCTCATTGCTAGTAATGTGCACAAGCTTGTCAGTTTAACAACCTATTGTCATGATTCATGAGAGTCCTTATACTTGCCCTCTCACAGCCTATGCTTTCTACATTAATAATTTTGGAACTATATATGTAATCCTTGGATATGTATCTTGTGCTTATAGGAATGGAGATGTACAGACTGTCTGATTGTTAAAGATACAGAAGGATCAGTTTATGGTCGACTTGCATCCCAGCCTTGGGAATGGCACAGCGATTTTTATGGTGACATGAAGACATTCCTCTTCAAGTTATATCCTCAAGCATCCATTTTCCGGCCTACAGGAGCAAACAAAAATTTGCAATGGGTATGCCTTGCTCAGTTCAAAGCATCTCCAGAATTGTAAACGGTGGAGTAGCTTACATCATTAGCTTATTTTTGCAGCGTGCTATAAACTTCAGCTCTGAGAACATACCTAATGGTATGGGTTTTGGAGGACAGCCACACCATTTTGGACTCTTTTTATCTGCAAATTTCGATCAAGGGCACTCATTTACTTGTAGCACGTTTACCAGCCCTCCCCTTTCCAAGATTGATTTTTATAACACTGAAATTTCTGTTTGATCCAAAGTGATACAAAGCTGACTGAGCTCATGGTTTATAGTTGTAACTCTTGGACCTAACTGTTTATTGTCGTTTTATTCCCCTAATTTTGGCTGATATATCTTGTGTGCCTATATGATTGCATCTTTTGATTTTTATAACACTGAAATTTCTATTTGACGATCCAAAGTGATACATAGCTGACTGAGCTCATTATTTATACGTTGTAACTCTTGGACCTACTTTGTGCCCAATAGGAATTAGTAAGTAATGTTAATCACTCAATATAATCCTTGCCGCCCTTGCAATGTCGTCGCTTCTTCTTCCGATGTACCTGGCCTCTCCGCTTCTTCTTCCGATGTCGTCGGTGGCTTGCGGCGCTCCTGCTGGTGCGGCGGCGCCTCTCCCTCGATCCGTCGTCATGGCGAGACGGCGGCCGGCGGCGCACCTCGCCGTGGCGCACGCGCGTCTCACGGGGTTGCTGCTCTCGATGCCGCCCAGGACGACCGAGAGCCTGCTGACGACGACGGCCTCGCCGCAGCTCCCGCCGCCGTGCCTCATGGTCATGCCTCCGCGGCCGTCCTCGTCCAAGCTCCGCCGCGCGGACGGCGGACTCCGACGACGAGAGGCGGGTCGCGCACAAGGAAGAGAGCGATGAGATGGACAACCGCAGCAGCAGGCGATGATGGTCTGCGTCGCCCTTCTTCACCTCGCCGGAGACGTGAACGCTTCCCACCGCCCAACGGACGCGCCGGAGCCAGTTAGCAGCCTATGTATGGACAAGCACTATTGCATATATGCGATTTCAAATGAATTCAATTTGTTTCGAAACATGATATTCTGAAAAAAAAAAGAGACTTGGCCCTTGTTTAGATGCCCGATTTTGGACAACCAAAATCACTGTGCGAGCACTGTAACGTACTGTAGCGTTTCGTTTGTATTTGGTAATAATTGTCCACTCGTTAATTAATTAGGTTCAAAACGTTCGTCTCGCAAAGTACGACCAAACTGTGCTATTAGTTTTTTATTTCGTCAACATTTAGTACTTCATACATGTACCGTAAGTTTGATGTGACGGAGAATCTTTTTTTTGCATAGTGCCAAAGTTTGGATTCGGTGAGAACTAAGCTCCCCCTTGAACATTATAGACTTCAAAAACTTAGGCTGAGATTTGGCTGACTTGGCGGTGGGAATGACCAGAATGCAGCCTACCTTGCTGGCCAGGTGGCCTGGGCCATTTCTGATTTATTATGGTTTGTCGCGCCGGCCGGCCCGGCCGATCGGTCACCATGCTTTGAGGTTTGATTCGAGGATTCAAGTCGTGTAAGTGAGAATTTCAATCCTGTGTTATTCCCTTCTCTTTGTTGGCCCACAGGATCATCGGCTCAGGTGAGTGAACCACTCATTAGTCTTATCGAGCACCCGCTAGTGTTGCCGAGCACCCACTAGCCGTGCCGACCACGAACAAGCGTTGTCCGTTCCCACACACTATGGCTGGAGCTAGAAGAAGAAGGAAGAACAGAGCATACACACATAATACAAGACACTAACGTTGGCCAAAGCCCTGTCTGTGAGATGGCAAATCTGAACTCACTTTATTGAGTTCTCGTGGTAGTCTATTTATACAACTCTATTCATATAATCCCAGTACATCTGCCCTACTGCAACAGCGACTAGATAACATACATGGCTAACTCTGTGCCGGCCTCTGCATATGCCTACAGTGCTACAGGTGAGCCGTGCGGCGCCTGCACCCGCAGCGGCTACAGTATCACAGCAGGGGAGCCTTTCGACGCCGCCTTCCCTTGCTGTGTTCACATAAGGTAGCAGTAGATTATCTATCAATCTTTCCCTAATCCTACTACTAACCCTTGTACCCCCTCCATGCAGATCATCTCCTTCAGCTTCGTGAGTCGAAGACGTCCGAGCGGCTTGGTGATGACATCCGCGAGTTGCCGACCAGTTTCGACAAACTCGATGACAATCTACCCTCCATCGATACAGTCCCTGAGGAAGTGGAACTTCACGTCGTTGTGTTTACTCCGATCTTGCAGAACTGGATTCTTCGCGAGGGCGATGGCGGGCTGGTTGTCCACCATCAGTGCTGGTGGGTGAGCTTCCACGCCGGTCAGCTCGTCCAGCAGCCGGCGTAGTTACACAACTTGGCATGCCGCTGTGGCCACCGCTACGTACTCTCCTCACACGTAGATAGCGCCACCACCTTCTGTTTCAGCGACAACCATGAAATTGGGCCCGACCCGAGGAAAACGAGCACACTAGAGGTGCTCCGTCGCCCATTGATGTCCCCCGCCATGTCTGCATCGCTGAACACAGTGAGCTGCAACCTACTCCCGCCGATCTTTGGGAAGATGATCCCATGATCTACCGTCCCCTTAACGTAGCGCAGTAGACGCTTCACCGCAGCCCAGTGATCCTCTCTAGGATCCTCCATGAAGCGACTGACGTAGCCCACGGCGAACGCAATGTTCGGCATTGTGTGGGCTAGGTAGCGCAGACCACCGATGATGCTCCGGTAGAGTGTTGCATCCACCTTTGCCGCGGTGCTGGCCTTCGTTAGCTTCAACTGCTCCTCCATCGGAGTCATGCCTGGCTTGTAATTAGCCATGCCACTCCGCTTCAACAGCTTGGAGGCATACGCGCTCTAACCGAGTGTGAGTTCCTCCTTCCCCTGTCTCACCTTGATGCCAAGGTAGTAGGAGAGTGCGCCGAGATCACTCATTCAAAAATGAGCCGTCATCTCACGCTTGAAGCTGTTGATGTCCTCCGTGCGCATGCCGGTGACGATTAAGTCATCCACATACACATCAACGACGAGCTCCTCCTTCCCCATCGCCGCGTGTAGAGCGCATGTTCGGTTGCGCACCTTTGAAACCCAAGCTCGCCTAGTGTGGCGTCAAGCTTGGTGTTCCATGCTCGGGGCCTACCATAGCCCGTAGAGCATCTTGCGCAGTCAGAGCACCCTGTGCTCCTTTCCCTTGACGGCGAAACCTGGAGATTGCCTGACGAAGACTGTCTCCGCTAGCTCGCCATTGAGGAAGGCCAATTTAATGTCCAAGTGATGGACGCGCCAGTCCTTTGCTGCTGCCAAAGCAAGTAGCAAACGGACTGACTCCATGCGCACTACTAGCGTAAAGACATCCTCGAAGTCTATGCCCTCATGCTAAATAAAGCCTCGGACGACAAGGCGCGCCTTGTGCTTGACAATGGCGCCAAGCTTGTCCCGCTTGACCTTGTGTACCCACTTCAGGCTGAACGGACGACATCCTAGAGGTGGATCGATGAGCTACCAAGTCTTATTTTCCTCGATCACCTTCATCTCTTCCAGCATCCCCCGTCGCTAGTTTCCGTCCCGCTCAGCCAGCGCGAACATGGGTGGTTCCTCTATACTGACTAGCAGTAGCTCTGTGTCATTGAGCAGCCGACCAGCCAGTCCTGAGGGTCCTGTGCCACCGATGATGTCATCCAGCCTACGGAACCGCACCTCCTTACCTTCATGGAAGGCATCCACGAACTCAGTGATGTCACTTGGAGGTGAGGCGAACTCGATCAGCGTTGATGGAGCTCCTTGTTCCGCTGGAGTGCTTGGTACATTACCTGAAGTGCTTGGCACCCCAGGTTCAGTGTTCGGCACTACTTCTGGACTTCTTGTCATAACTCCTGCAGTGTTCGGCCACACTATAGGAGTGTCTAGCCTCAGTCTTAGAGTGGTTGGAACCACTGTAAGACGTATTGGCTCCGCCATGGGAGTGCTCGGCACCCATCCTGGAGTGGTCGCCACTACTGCAGAACCTTCTGGCACCACTCCTGGCGTGCTCGACATCCCTCCAGGAGTGCTCGGCACTCCTCTCGGAGTGCTCGGTATCCCTCCCGAAGTGCTCGACACTACCCCAGGAGTGCTCAGTTCTACCGCTGGAGTGCTCGGTGCTCCTCCTGGAGTGCTCGACACCTCTTCCCCAGCATCTCCACCACCGTGGATGACCAGGTGCTCGACGACGAAGGTGCTGGTGAAGCTGCCAGCTTCCCCTATGCTTGGACTCAAGCCACCTCCTCATCGAACACGACGTCGTGCGAGACAAGCACCTTGTCTCTACGTGGGTCGTAGAGCCGGTACGCCTTGGTACCCTCCACGTAGCCTAGGAACACCATTAGTGTGCTCCTATCCTCCAGCTTGGTGAGGTTCGGCTTCGTCTTCCTGACGTGGCCGATGCAGCCGAATGTCCGAAGGAAGGACACGCTCGGCTTGTGCCCATACCAAGCTTCAAACAGTGTCTTGCCCGTTAGGGCCATGGTCGGAGCGCGGTTAAGGATGAACACTGCCGTGGTCATCGCCTCTCCCCAGAACCTTGTAGGCATGCCTTTGGCCTTCATCTTGGATCGGGCCATGCCGGCCACTGTCTAGTTTCGTCGCTCCACCACGCCATTCTATTGTGGCGAGTACGACGCGGTGTGGTGTCGCTCCACACCTTGATCCATGTAGTATGCAGCAAACTCCACCGAAGTGAATTCACCACCACGATCAGTCCTCAGCACGTGGAGCTTCTTGCCGCTCTCAGCCTCCGCGCGCATCTTGAACTTCTTGATCGTCGTCGCCGCTTCGTCCTTGCTCATCAGGAGTTGCAGCCACATGTAGCAACTGCAATCATCCACGAGCAGGAGGAAGTACCACCTACCACCATTTGTAGCAGGCATGATCGGCCCACAGAGGTCACTGTGGACGAGCTCGAGAGCATCCTTCGCGCGATACTTGGCCGCCTTTGGTAAGGTAGCCTCCTCTACTTCTCGACCACGTAGCTGTCACATAGCTCGCCTTCGTGCTTGATGTGGGGTAGCCCTTGGACCATCTTTTCCAGCTGACCAAGCATGTCGAAGCTGAGATGTCAAAACCAGGCATGCCACATCCATGGTTCCTCGGAGTGCCTTGCCGCTAGGCACACCGGTTGCTCTACCTTCAGGTCGAGCAGGTACAATCGGTTCAGGGACGTCTTCACCTTGGCAAGAAGTTGCTACTCCTGGTCCCTGATCCTAAAGACTCCGTCCTTGATCAGTACCTCGCTACCGTGCTCATCCAGCTAACTAATGCTGATGATGCTGGAATGTAACTGCGGGATGTAGTATACATTCGTTAGCGCGCGGTGCTCCCCATTCTAGTACCTGAAGATGATGGTGTCGCGCCCTTAGATAGCCACCCTTGAGCCATCACCAAACTTCACCGTACTGGTAACATCATCGTCGAGCTTAGAGAAGGATGTCTTAGAGCCCATCATGTGGTTGCTGGCACCAGAGTCCATATATCACCGCTGCTCCTCTTCAGCGCCCACATGTCCGAGGTGGACTTGGGCATGTTGTTCGTTGAGGTTGATGGTCTTCAGGGCCTTCCTAGGTCCTTCCACCATCATCGCCTCTTCCCTCTCCTCGGCCTCGACGTCGTGCAATGCACAGAACATCACCATCAGGATAGTGGCCTCATCCTCATCATTGGCTTGTGCTAGGTGAGCCTGAGCCTTCTTCTCCTGCTTGCGATTTGGGCACTCCTATGCCCAATGGCCCATCTTCCCACAATGCCAATAGGCGTTGGGGTCGACCTACTTCTTCTTCTTCGAAGAAGCCCTGCCGGGGTGCTTGCCATCGCCACCACGGCTAGAGGAGGCTGCCTTTCTGGAGCTCCTTCGAGCAGCCCACTCCTCTTTCATCAGTAGGAGTTTCTCGCTGTCCTTCATTGCTGTCGCCTGCTTTAGGTGCTCGTCCACCGCCCGCGGACGACCTATCACATCCTCAATGGTGAGGGAGGACAAGTCCAGCATTGTCTCTTTGGAGAGAGTGATCTGGATGTACTTTGCTGGCACGGAGTGGAGGTACTTGGAGACCGCCTCCTCTTTGTCGATGGTGACACCATGGCTCTTCAGCTTGCTGATGAGCATCTATAGGTAGAGGGAGAAGTCCTCCACTATTTCACCATCCTTTAACTTGAGGTTGGCGTACTCCTACTTTAGAAGCTGGGCCATCACCTTCTTTGTGTGGTCAAAACCGATGTGCATCGCCGCAATAGCCTCCCACGCCTCCTTAGCCAAGCTCTTTGCCCCCAATGGCTCCCTGTACTCCATTGGTACATCAGTGAGGATAGCCTCCAACGCTGACATGTCATCCTCCTCATTGTCGGTGCCCTTGTCAACAGCATTCCAGAGCCATCGGGCTCTGAGCTTGACCTTTATGGTCACCGACCACTCTCCATAGTTGGTGCGAGTCAGCGTCGGCCAACTGGTGTCGCTGACCTCCCACACCGTGCGAACAATGACATCCGGTCATGGCTAGGGAGCCACAGCAGTGTCACTGCTGTCACCCATCTCTGAACAGTCCGTCATCGCCAGAGGTTAGTCTGGCGACGACGCTTGTCTGGCTCTGATACCACGTGTTGGCCCATAGGATCACCGGCTCAGGTGAGTGAACCACTCACCAGTCTTACCAAGCACCCGCTAGTATTGACGAGCACCTACTAGCCGTGCCGACCATGAACAAGCGTTGTTCGTCCCCACACACTATGGCTGGAGCTAGAAGAAGAAGGGAGAACAGAGCATACACACATAATACAAGACATCAGCGTTGGCCGAAGCCCTATCTGTGAGATGATAAATCTGAACTCTCTTTACTGAGTTGTCGTGGTAGTCTATTTATACAACTCTATCCATCTAGTCCTAGTACAGTTGCCCTACTGCAACAGTGACTAGATAACATACAGGGCTGACTCTGCGCTGGCCTCTACATGTGCCTACAGTGCTGCAGGTGAGCCGTGCGGCGCCTGCACCTGCAGCGGCTACAATACCATAGCAGGGGGCTTTCGGCGCCGTCTTGCCTTGTTGTGTTCACACAAGGTAGCAGTAGATTATCTAACACTCTTTCTATCCCGATTGCCGTCTTGGTGGATCGGATCGGCGATCACACGGGGGCCAGGATCGGATCGATGAACTTAAGTAAGATGTCGTAACCTCCGGCGGCGGTGGGAGCCACCAGCACGCAAAAGCACCGTCGCCACACTTGGGACATCGGGCCTCGCTGCTGGGTGTTGCTGCCCGAAGATCCGATCCACGCGGTGGCGTGGCGCGTGCTGGCCTACGGCGACCTGCTGGACAACGTCCGCTTGCGGGCTGTCTGCACCAGCTAGCGTTCCGACGTCGACTACCCGCGCAGTCGTGGCCTGGCCGACCGGCGCTTCCACCCGCAGCGCTGGATGATGTTTCCCGAGGGCCACCGCATCTAACCCGGCCACCTAGACCTGGGTGGGTGCGTCTGGTTCCTCCACCTCGACACGAGTAACCTGGTCCGCGCCCGGGTCCCGCTCCTCGGCGACAGCTACTGGGCCGTCGACTCAATCGATGGCCTCCTACTACTGCTGCGGGACCCGGACCCGGACCATGGCGGCGGCGTCCGCCTCCTCCACCCTTTCACCGGTGACGTCGCCGAGCTTCCACCCCTAGGGACGCTCCCCCCACACCTGGGCCCGTAGCTCCAAGACTGTCCTCCTCAGTACAGGATCAAGCAGCTTGCAAAAGTCGTCTCCGCTTCCGTTTCCTTCGATGACGACGGAGCCATGACCATCATGCTTGCACTTCCTAGGGTAGGGCGTGCGACCTTTGCTACCCCCTGGACCAGCAATGGATTATGTCGAGCTGGGAACACGAAATGAGGTTTTCATTGTCATTCCAAGGCAGGCTATACGTGCTGCACACTCCCCTCGGAGAAGAAGATGTACACCAGGTTCTCCGGATCGACCCACCTGTGCAGCAGGATGGGGCGAGCGAAGGTTGGGCGCTGCTATTAAGTAATCTGATGCTCTCCTCTGTACGTGCGATAGGGGCAGGCGTCGAAAGGCTCCCCTATCGCACTATAACCACAGCAGGGGCAGGCGCCAAAGTCAGCCCTGCTAGCACATCTAGTCACTATAGCAGCATGGCAGCCTGACATGTCTGTGTACTAGGATTAGATGGGTAGAGTTGTATTTATAGCTTCTCACTGTAACTCAGTATAGCGAGCGAGTTCAGTTTTGCCATCTCCTCTGCAGAGCTCCGGCCAGCGCTGGTGCTTATGCTGTGTGTGCGCGCTCTGTTCTCCCTCTCTTTTTCTACCTCTAGCCACAGTGACCGGTCGGCGACGACGGTAAGCGCTCGGCACAGCCGTGCCGAAGATCTAGGGGCCAACAGCTGCCACCGCTAGAGGTGATCACCACATTCCCTAAAGACAAGCTCCCCAATCATTTAGACTATCTCCAACAATATTGACCCAAATAGGAGACTCATTGGCTAGAATGCGTCGCGCCGTGGAAAAATGTCACGTACCTATTTTTGTTGTTTTCCAATAGGAAACGCAAAAGAAGACGCACTGACTCTCACTCTCAGCGGTGCATACAGGGCGTGGTCCCCACAGGTCTGGTCTCCCTTTCTCTCAGCAACGAATGGACATGAGCAAACGGAGCGTACGAGCGGCGCCCAGATGCATGCAAGCGCGGCCCCACACGCACTCTCCTTCTCACACGAACTGCAGAGCACCAACAATCGGCCGACAGTGCGTGACCCATTGGCCGGAGCATGCAACGTATATTTGGGCTGCGCCTCACCTCGCACGCATTTTACGTCCTTGGTATGTCTATCCTGTTGGAGGCTATTTTTTTACGCTAAAGTAAGGTGAATCACGCATTTTGGGTTTAGGTATTATTATGAGTAGGTTGTTGGAGATAGTCTTAGGCCTAGTAGAGTGTGCTTCAGAGATCCTGGTGCTTGATTTATCTTGGACGCAAATCTTCGTTTACAAACTAGCAGACCTTGTTCTGCAAAGGTTTGTCCCAATAAAAAGCCTCGGAGGCAATACCATGGAAGAGAGGAACATAAGTGTTTCCTCCGAGATACTGCATACCGTCAAGGGTGACAATGTTGTCTACTTCACTGGCAGCAGGATTGTGCAATACCACCTCGGTAGTGACAGCTTGTCAACGGCAGTCGATAATTGCAGCCTCTTTGGCCATGCACACCAGGACCTAGTCCCCTCGTCCTGTAGGTCTTCAGCTGCTACATTCGTAATCCGTGGTATGTGGCTAGGTGTATTTTGGTTCATTTCCTTTCTACACCCTTTCCCGCTACCATCAGTCTTGTACTTTGGGTCTATAGCTGTTTTTTTTTTTTTTTTTTTTTTTTTGCATTATGTGCTTACAGGAGCAGGGGGATAGTATTCAGAAGGGATATAGAAGATTGTCCGTGGATTAAAAATGAAGGGCAAGTTCTTCATCCTTTGTTTCCTATACCAAGTTTGGTAAAAGAAAGTTTAAATTCTGAATTCCAAGCTTACAATGCAACAATAGAGGAACTGTTCCTTTCCCCTGGTCTAGGATAGCTTTTCTTTTGTTGCTATACGTTGCAATTCACATACTATTTGTGTGCTTTTCTTTGTTTGTTGTGATTTATTGATACCTGTATCATTTTAGCTTTAAGTATTAGAACTTCAGATACGCATAGCTGTTTGCATAATGACTGACAACGAGTCTGTATGTTGTTGGAGAAAAGGATACTAAAATATTTACAGATTAATTTATACTATCTCCGTTCCAAATTATAAGTCACTTTGACTTTTTTTTTTGTTACATCCAATTTGCTATGTATCCAAACATAACATATGTCTAGATACGTAGTAAATTCAATGTACTAAAAAAATCAAAGCGACTTATAATTTGGAACGGAAGAAATACTTTTTTCTAAATACATCCACTAACAGGCACTTATTTCGATGATGTGTGCCCATAAACGATGGGAATGAGCAAGAAACAGCACTTAAGTCCAGTAGCATGTTTCAAATCTGCGAAAATGTTTTATATTAATGGTCAAAACTAGTTGTGATCCTAAAACAGTTTATTGCTTTGATGGTACGGAGTAATGCCATTGTGCTTTATGTCCAATTGTACAGATTCAATTGTTATAATCATTCATTTAACGCGCTCTTCTACTCATGCCCCATTTTCCAGGCGTAAACTGACAACCGGTGAAATTGGCTACCTGTTACGCTGCATGACAAGGATATATGAGATTCTGGGCTATTTTGACAAACATTACCATTCCTTCCGTTATGCTATAACTTTGACAGTACCATGTAATATTAAGCTGCTATTCGCCCTGTTTGTTTGGGCTTGTTTGACTTATAAGCCGTACTTTTTCAGCCAACGAATAGTATTTTTCTCTCACAACAAATCAACCAACAGTACTTTCAGCCATGATTTATCAGCCAAACAAGCCCAAACGAATAGGGTGATTGTTGTTTACAAATATTTATCTATGTGCTGCATTCTCGCACCGTTGATGTAATGTGGGCTTTTACAGGTCTACTAATTAGTATATATCTCTGGGTATAAATGTGATGACTCTGGTGGAAACTGAACAAAATCCCTTTTCTTTTGAAATTCTGATAAAAAAATGACATGTTCCTAGCCTCTTCACTGGTTCTTCAGGCACTTTGCTTTGTGGACTCATTTGTAATTAGTTTCTTTCTTGTTGAACTTTATTTTATTCCTTTCTGTGCATAAAACATAAACACTTCTGATAAGGTCATTTGTAATTAGTTTTGCCACTTACCTCAAGATGTTTAGTTTATAATGTTGTGTAGAGACCTTTATTTGGACTTTCCCATTTTACAATCTAGGCCCTTAAAATTAAAAAAACATAGGTGCATAATGAAAATAAGTTAGAATAATTTGAGATGCTTTCTGCTTATACTGGGTGACCTATACTATCAATTCAGTTCATTTAGAGTTCTAGAAGTTATACATATTTTATTTTATTTTTTTTTGGTTGCAATACATATTTTATTTGCTTCTACACATAGAAGAAATATTTTTCTATTACAAAGGTAAAAAAAAAATCTGTACCGGCATGTGCTACCTAGGCTATGTAGGCGGGCCGCATGGTTTGGTGGTGCACGTGGTCTGACCATTTGCTACCTGAGGCATTGAGCAATGTGACCTACATCCTTAGACTTCTCTTTGCCTCCTCCTCTTATTCCTGTCCTCTTTTTCTTTTATTGTTTTCTTGAAGGATAATGGGAGGGAAATGCTCTTGCTCAATTTTGCTTCACCTTCTGTTCTTTTTGCTACATCTCTGTCTTTGGATTTGGACTCCACGTACAAATTCACTTCTGCTACCACCATCTTTTTGCTACATCTGTGTGACCTAACCATATATACTGACTATAAATTCTAGGAGTTGGCAGAACATATATGACTCTATTTTGAAGATTTCTGCACGTACTATTGGTTACTAGACCTTTGTGCAGGTTCAGAGCTTATAAACGGTCACTGAGTTTCTATACCTGCAACTTGATTACAAAAATATAGGTTAAAAAGCGGACTGAGACTTTATGGACTATCCGGTACTTGCCATATCTGCAATTTTTGTCATTTGAAATTAAAGGGGAAAAAAGCAAACTGATACAACAACAACAACATGGCCTTTCAGTCCCAAATAAGTTGGTGTAGGCTAGAGTTGAAACGCACCAAGAGCCCCAAGTCACAGTTCAGGCACTTCAATAGCTGCTTTCCAAGTACTCATATTCAAACATAGATCTCTAGGTATATCACAAGCTTTCAAATCTCTTTTTATTGCCTCCCCCATATCAATTTTGGTCTTCCTCTACCTCTCCTTATATTATTAGCTTGGCTTAGGACTCCACAATACATTAGGTAGTTTAATGTGGACTATATGAGGCACAAAACATGTATCATTTTAGCATTAGTTCTGAATGCCTAAATCAGATTCATTTCTCTTAATTTGACGTGCTACAGCATGGCTGTGAACCAATGCCAACTTTGATTCGAGCAGTTGTGTTGGCTATTCACTTACTAACTAGATTGTTTTTTTTTTTGGCCTTAAGGCCAAATACTATGTACATGCCAGGTGTCCCATTATCGCGTCTTGTGATCTACATTCTTCTCTTTTATTATTGTTATACGTACATAGTCTAAATCCTATTGACTGCTTCTCTATTATGTTTAGGTGCATCCAATCAGATAGCAAGTAAGAGGTGAAAAAGGATTTACCATGCATTCAGACTGAATGGACAGGTGAAGAGCTTAACTCTGGAATGCTTCTTCATTGTTTTTTTATTCATTTTGAGTTTGGTTGACCTATACATTGTATAGAAATTCCTGTGAATTTTATAGATTTAGTAATTCTTGTGCTGTCGTCAACTTTTGTAATGGATAGTGCAATGGTCTAATTCATAGTTCATAATTTTTTGTAATGGATAGTCCAATGGTCTACTTCGAATTTGTTCTGCAGAAAATGTCAGGTCCACTACTATGTGCAATCTCATATCCAGATTAATGAGTACCGTGATCATGTGATTTGGTAAGTATCCGACAAAATGCTCTGAGTTTAAGATCACTTATGTAAAACATATAAATCCACTCCTAATTTATTTGTACCACATTTAGCCTAGGCTGACATAACAGTTTGGGCAGCCTGTTACCAACTGTATAGGAGTTCTGCATATGATTGGTGTAAAGCTATTACCACTGAGCCAAATAAAGGTACGTGCTATGACTTCTTATGCAGCCGGGAATATATAGACAGATACAATTTAATGTCCAGCACAGTTTGTCAGGTTTAAATCAACATTAAGTCCTTGTTATTGCACACTATTAATGATTAGTCTAACGATAGTCTAAAAGCCCGAAACGTCTTCCTGTAAACTTAGCAAAGAATGCATCTTCAGAATATGGCAAGAAACTCTCAGTTCTGTTCAAACAGTGTTATTGCGTTCTCGAATACTCTCAGTTGTATCTCTGATGCCTACTTTAATGATTGTTCTGTTCAAAGACTGAAACACCCATTTAGCATTAATCTCGTCTCAGTTGAACCTTGCTATTTCTAACAAGAATTGGTCAGTGCGCTGGGTTTAAATTTGGCAACTGAATCAAAAGACTGCATCCGACAAGCTGACATCCTCTTGTTTCCTTTTGTTACTTCCCTTTTTTTTTTAAATGCTTAATTCCTCTTCTTTTATCCTTCAGTCCTTTCCTTTCCTCATTCTACTGGTTTTCCCCTTTTGTTCTTCTTTTCAGATCCTGCCTTCGGTTTATCTGGACCTTTTTATCTGCTGTGTTTATCCACTTATTCGCGATTTTACCTGCTATTAAAATTATCTCCTGCATATATTTCCCAAGTTTTGCTTCTGAAGTTTTCCGGTTACAAAACAACAAATAGTAACAGTTGAATCGGTTTTACCCACGACCAAAGCAATGAACCCCCGGGGTTGTATGCACCAAAGCAACTTGGAAAGTACAGGCTCCTCTTGTGATTTTCTATTCTTCTATTCTATAGACAGGGTGGCTGTTTGGATAGTTTTTCTTCAGATGTGTGCGGTTCTTCTTTGTATGGCCATATGCCTATATCGTATCTTTATTACATCCATTTTTCAAAAAATTTGTCCACCTCGACACTTGCTGCTTCGAAGCCTATCCATAGTTGTAGTTCCTCAGTTTTATAGATCAGAACCATATATTTACTTTGTACAAAGCAATCTAGCCAGTAGCCGCAGCACCCGTTCTTGATTGGCTCCGTCAGACAACGACAACTGAACTTTCTAGCTTCAGAACTTCCTCCGCCCCTGCCATATTTGCTATTGTTCATGATGCGGGAGTGCGAGGCTAGTTCCTGCCTTCCTGGACAACCCTTGCCGCCCAGAGAGCGGAGCACCTGCGCTCTGCTCCGACACGGTTGGCATGCGTGGTGGTGGCGGCGCCCTCGCCCGCACAACTGCGGAGATCGGCATTGGCCATTGAAGCGACGCGGCCGGCCGCCCACACGGGCCACACCACCCGGGTCGGGCAGGACGCTGCCACTACCCGAAACAGTGACTTTACCGTGTGCCACAGACACTTGGTAAAGACTAAAAAACACTTGGTAAAAACTTTGTCGGGTGTAACACTCGGCAAACAGCACACGACATCTACAGTGTCGGCAAACAGCTATTTACCGAGTATTTTTTATCGCACACTCGACAAATGGTTTGCCGAGTGTCAAATTTGACACTCGACAAAAAAAAATGCTTTGCTGAGTGTTTTTTCAAAATATACTCAGCAAAGGATTATTGTTTGCGAGTGTTTTTGGAAATTACACTCGGCAAACCTATTTTTCAAAGAAAAAATAATAACTTTTTTTCTCAGCATACTATTATTGTTTGCCGAGTGTTTTTGAAAATTACACTCGACAAACATATTTTCCAAAGAAAAAAATAATTTTTTTTCAGCATATTTCAGTCCTCTTCGCCCTCTCACAAGCAGTCCTCAGCCTTTGAGAGCCCTCGGGTTGCCAGTGATATCCTTCTTGTTCTTCCTCTTGAACTCCTGGACGAAGTGGTTGACCATCCTGTTGTCAAAGTCCTCACCACCCATATGGGTGTGAGGGTGTCACCAGCTGTGGCCTTGACCTCAAAGATACCTTCCTCAATGGTGAGGAGGGAGACATCGAAGGTACCACCTCTAAGGTCAAAGATGAGGACGTTCATTTCGCCAGCACTGGTAGCCTTCTTGTCAAGACCATAGGCAATAGCGGCAGCAGTTGGCTCGTTGATGATACGCAGCACATTGAGGCCAGCAATCACCCCAGCATCCTTAGTGGCCTGCCTCTGTGAGATCTCTTCAGCTGCAAACTGCTTCTCCTCACCCTTGTGCTAGACAACAATCATTGGCTTCTCACCAGGCCCAGAAATGACCTTGAAGGGCCACAGCTTGATATCGCTCTGGACAGAGGCATCAAAGAACCTCCTGCCGATGAGACGCTTGGCATCTGCATACAAATGCAATCATGTCAGATATACATTCCAATACCATACAATTTGAAACGTAACAGAAATCATCCATCAGTTAAATAAAACTTTGATCAATCAAGTGAAATATAATAATCCAGAGACTACCTATAACTAATAAAAAAATCACATCAATTTCCAGTCAAGATGCCACTAGCAGAAAGGTCAATCAAGTGAACTCCAATAATAATAGTAAGACTGTATTCAGAAAACAAATTACACTAGCTAGCTAGCTAGCTAAGAAAAAACAAAAGACTATATTTAGAAAACAAATTACACCTAGCTAGCTAACTAGCTAAGAAAAAACAATCATCAGTTTTTTCAGTCATGATCATTAGAACAATCAGAACATGTAAACAGGCATATAGTAACTGGAAACTCATAAATAAGCAACCAGTGTCGCAAGATCCGTCCCCCCTTGTATTCTGTCATGTTTCGAGACACACAATCACAAAGAATGACTGCAAGTCAGATACCAAATGGCATTGACTACGACAAATTACACTAGAAAACATACTCTGAATGCAATAAAAACTAAATTTACGGTGCAATCTCAGCCGAAAGATGGTGATTTTTGTTGTAATAATCACAGTGATTCAGGAAATGAGAATTTGCATCACAGATTGCACATAAAAAATACAACAACCAACAAATAACTATTTAGAATTTAGAGAACTACTGCTGACTTACAAGATACTATAAAACTGACAAAAGTTTACAGTAAAAATGAAATGTTAAAGAGAGATAAGATGGTAGTGCATGATGTGATCATCACAATGAATGCAGATATCTCCTATGTTATGATATCATCACTTCTCCCATTAAAATTCATCTTATACAACTCTAATAAACCTCAACCATAGACATGATCAAAATATCATAGCAACAAATAGCAGTACACCATTTTTAAAAGATTGTAATGATGCTTGATGTGCAGCTGCCAACTACCAACCATAAAAGCTAGAGTACAATATTAAACTAGGGGGCCAATATTTTCTAGTAAAAGCAATAGATTAAAGCAATGAGAGATCAGATGGTGATGCATGATGTTGTCATCATAAAGAATGCAGATATCTCGTGTGGATATACTCTCATCACTTCTCCCATTACTTAAACCAAAAGGAAACTAAACAACAGATCCAAATGCCATCTTCTAGTCAAGTTTTCCATCTTGACATGACTGGAAGAAAAAAATAGCACAAAATTAAAAAAAAAACTAAAC
Organism: Miscanthus floridulus; assembly: GCF_019320115.1. Classification (NCBI taxonomy): domain Eukaryota; kingdom Viridiplantae; phylum Streptophyta; class Magnoliopsida; order Poales; family Poaceae; genus Miscanthus; species Miscanthus floridulus. The sequence continues at coordinate 30,403,257 of NC_089581.1, read as the reverse complement.
TCTTGATTTGCAGTTTCAGATTGAAAGCCACAAAAACTATTGTAACATAGCTTTCCATCACTGGTATCAGTGGAATAAAGCGCTTGGGGTAATTGTTTCATCATCAATCTGTCAGCTCAAGAGTTGACAAATAGTACTCCAGAACCATCCAATTAGAATTTCAGTACTGCGTAGGTGCCAAAAATTAACAGATCTAACGCTAACAACAGTCCAAAAACACATTGCATGGATCTACCCAAAAAAAACATGTATAAATTTCAGTACTGACTCGGCAGACATGGGAAGCTCGGCGTAGGGCGGCGGCGGTACCTGACGGACGGGCACCGCGTCCTGCCTCTCCTCGCCCGCTGGCGGCAACCACGCCGAGGCCAACATGGTGCCCTTCCGTGTGGAGGAGGGAGGCGCCGACGGCCGGATCTGGAGGAGGGACGCCGACACCACGCCCGCACCACCAGCACCGCCGCCGCCGCCACCATCCACGCCTGTCGCCGGATCTCACCGGTGGGGAGGCGGCGCCGAGAAGCGGGAGGGGAGGGGCCACGCCAGGAAAGAAGGTAGGGGAGGGGGGAGCCAGGGAAGAAGGGAGGGGCGGGATCCGGCAGGGAAGAAGAAGGGGAGGGAGGGGAGGGGCGGGATCCGGCGGGGAAGAAGGGAGGGGCCGGATCCAGCGGGGAAGAAGGGAGGAGGGGAGGGGAGGGGCCGGATCCGGCGGGGAAGAAGAAGGGGAGGGAGGGGAGGGGCCAGATCCGGCGGAGAAGAAGAAGGGGAGGGAGGGGAGGGGCCGGCCACCGGCGGGAGGAGGGGAGGGAGGGAGGGGGGCGGCGGCGGAGGGAGGGGGCGGGTGCGGGAGGAGGGGAGGGGAGGGTGTGGGGGGCTGGGGAGGGGAGGGTGCGGGTGCGGGAGGAGGGGTGTGTGCGTGAGGGAGGGGAGGGGCGGGTGGGATTTTTATTTTTTATGTTTTTTTCTTTGCCGAGTGTTGTTTTTTACACTCGGCAAACCTCCTTTTTGCCGAGTGTTTTTTTACACTCGGTAAACCCTCTATTTGCCGAGTGTTTTTTGTTTGACACTTGGCAAACTCTCCTATTTGCCGAGTGTTTTTTTTTGCCGAGTGTTTTTAGGATAGCACTAGGCAAAAAAATTGTTTGCCGAGTGCCCGAGTAAATGCACTCGGCAAACCTAAAAACACTTGGCAAATTTGATGTTTCCAGTAGTGTACCGATGCTTTTTCATCGGTCACCTCTTGCTCTTCCACTACACCGTCTCCCCGGCCTCAAGTACAGCCGCCTGCTCACGCAACTCTCCTCGAGTACAGGGATTTTTACGCCATTATAATGTTGCGCTAGCGGTTAACTTTGAGAGAAAACCTGGATGAAAATTACTGATACAAATGATTATGACCTGAACGAATTCTGGTTTTTTGATATCCTAGAGGCATCAAGGCCGATGCAAAATGAACATTATAAATAGTTCTTGATGTTTTATAGAATTTACACTAAATCATGTACGTATATATGTGTCTTTTTAAAAAACATAATTCTATATTAGCATATATGTGCCTTGTCCTTTTAGAATCCCGTATGTTGTTTGAGAATCCCATGACAGCGCACGGGCATGGCATCCAACTAGTAGAACTAAAAAAGGGCTAAAAGCAACCAAAAAAAAAAAGTTGCCTTTCTCTAGCTGAATCCGTGAGTCCTAGGTACTCCTGCCGGGCTGAGCTTTAGCAGCCAGCCCATCCCTTTTCCGGAGATGCCCACATCTCTACCATCCCACACCATGTAGCTTACAAGCAGGCACATTACACTTCTTATTAGGTTAGCATTCCGATGAATCGTAATAGAATGCATTGGTATATTGGTATATTGGCAAGGAGGAGAAAATTCAAATGATAGATTCTTTGGCCATGACAAAAGAGAAATCCGAAAAAGAATCATGCCTCACAGATGGTGTAAGATCTTTACTTCAAAATTATGTTGTTCACATGTGTTACAGTTAACTGCAACTTATAAATGTGTACACACAACACAGCTTAAAGGTGTGGATAAGGTCACGCCAGATGCAATACTAGAGAAGAGGGCAAACAGACCACTTGGTGCAATATGAAGTGAAAGTCACCTCGCTCGTGGCCATTGTGTGTGATCAGAGTTTTTCAGAACAAGATAAGTAGTAACGACACGTAAATGATGAATTCAGAACCTTTCCTTATTTCATTTCGTAGTAGCTACATTCCAGTAATCATACTGCTGCTTTCTGTATCAGTTGGTCATGCGGGCTGTTTACATTCAAGTTTATATATGGAGCATTGGAATAGTAATGGCCTTTTTGAAAAGCATTGGAATAATGGCCTAGCAATGGACTTGGACTGGCAGAAAGACTATCCAACAATGCATTTGTAGAGGTACGTACAACCTTACCTACCACTTGGCACCATTTTCAGGCAGTACGTACACTCCTGTAACTGGATTCACCCAACGACCTCATATGGATTGATTTATACTAGTCCATCACGCGCGCCCTCGCGCGCGTCGGCAGTCGGTTGGAAATGTAATCGCAGATCTAAACGTGTCTATATATTTTTTTCAAGATCGGAGCAGGGAATTAGGCAGTATAGAGAAGCTGAAATATAACTTTTTTAGCTGTTATACATTGCAAAAGTTGGGGTAAAGCCCATGATGATAACTTTTTTAGGCAATTGCAGGGCTACAGTAGATATACAAGAAGGTGAGCAGTAGAGAGAGTATTTTCACCAAGATAAAAATACTAAAGCAGTTCAATCATGACTATGTAAAAATAAAATTTCCAAAGCAAGTAAAAAATGCCTAGATCACAGTACAAGGCATGTTACCTCTGTAATCCAATCTCACACGGAGTTTGTTCATAAAGGGCGTACCCAGTGCAGAGAGCTCCCGTTCTGTGCCGGGTATGGGAAATTGTGTTAGTGGCAAGCCTTACCCTCGCCTGTGCAAGAACATCAAAATTGGAGAACTCAAACAAAATTGCAGAGTTGTACCGACTGTGTACATGAAAACTGAATTTTCTGAAATTAGCAATTTGCACACTATGCACGGTGAAAATTCGTATCACAAATGAGGCAAGAAGCAAGTTACGAACCTATAAATCAAGCACCTTTTTATTCTTACTCCTCACTCAGTTTTCTCTAGGCCATCAAATGGATTGTGTAGCTATATGGAGAAGTGGAACCACATATAATTTTGTGCGAGAAAACATCACTAGCCCACCACACATAGCAATAGTTCTGAAACCTACCTTGAAAATAGCTGCAAGAAAAGAACAAATGAACCTGTCCATGAGCTAGTAATTAACTGAATGGTGCAAGAGAGACATGAAAAGGCATTAGCAGGGTGGAAATCCCAATGAAGCCTGCTGCAGACTGCATAATACTAGGCTGCAATAAGTTAAAAAGAGAACAATAATTTGAATTTGTGTAGCCAATCCAGAGATAAAAACAATTTCAATCCAAAGATAAAATAGAGAAGATGTATCCAGTTGAGGTCGCCATTCGTAAGGACAATGAGCATTTGTATCAGTGAACAATATATATAAAGGAAGAGTCTATTTTTTTCTTATTTGAGACAGTAATGGTAGACAGATGGAATACATCATGTCCAAGAGCATCCCAAAAGCGATCTTATAATTTTTGTGTCGGGGCACATTAATTTTGAGGCTAATCTCTCTTCTGGTACTTTGTCCACAGCTGCAATCCCCTTATCTCGGAATCAACGAAGGAAAAAAACAACTTTAGAAAACAATAGATAAACAATGGACAATGAAAGGTAGGGAGATGAGGAAATATTGGCTCCTAACCCTTTGTTTGTCTTCCCCAAACTCACTAATCGGTAGTGTTATGCATGTTGCCATGTGTAGCGGAAGTTGTTACCAACAATAAAAAGGAAGATTAGCCAAAAAATCTAATAAGATATTTAATAATAGTTAGATGATACTTTGGACATTTAGCTACAAACACAAATAAAGAGAGCAGAATACATGAGCATCAGGATAGGCTAAAAAGACACAAGGCATGGTGTGTAATTTATTTAGCCTAAGATATTTTAGACCTTTAGCTGGCACCGTAAAATGAAGGAAACATTATATATAGGTGTGTACATGAGTTAAGAGGCACCATAGAACCAGGATGCAGTGGTAGAGTGGTTTGATGTAGCTGCTCCAATAGATATTTAGCTAGCAGCATGAATAAAGTGAGTAGGAAATATGAGCACTAGGATAAATTTAAAACGAACAAGGCACAGCGTGTCATCTAGTTAGCCTAAGATATTATAGACTTTTAACTGCCACCGGAAAAGAACAAAATATTATATATAGGAGTACACAATACTGAAGTTTTTCTATTGATGTGGCGATACGTGGATGTTGTCCCAAAAAATGAGAAACTAAAACCGTCGACTATCAATTTTGTCCCAAATCTCAAGAAACATGAATATAAGACCATAGACCAAAAGGGCGTGGGACTCGTGGAGCATAACAGAGCACAACATATTTGAGCTAAGAGGAAAATATTTTTTTCCAACGAGCGTGGACTATCAATTTTACCCCAAATTTCAAAGAACATGCATGTAAGACCATAGACCAAAAGGGCATGAGACTCGTAGAGCATACCAGAGCATCATATTTGAGGTAAGAGAAAAATAATTTCTTCCAACTACATAGGACCTGCATAGAAAGTAGTAAATAAGCATCACAGGTTGGGCATATGAATGAATCTATGAAATCTTTCAACGTGCATGGTAAAATTGTAGGGAAACTCTTCATACCTAAAGGTGGGTAACCCTAGAACGAACTCTTCATACGAGCTAGGCCAAAATCCTAACCCTAGAATAGACAACAGTGAAGGCAAAGAATCCGATGAAGACAAAACAACTATGAAAGAACACATGAGTGTGGGGGGGGGGAGTGGCGGAGGCACCGGCGCGTCGCCTCGGGGCCGGCAGCATGCAGCGCGGGGAGCCGTCTGCACCGCCCACTGCCGCATCGGGAGGGGAGAGGAGAGAGAGGAAGGGGAGGGAGAAACGGAGGGAGAGGCAGGCGAGGGAGGGAGGGAGGAGGGCGAGCGCCGCCGCCGCGCCCCGCACGCGCCTAGCGCCGCCGCCACTGTCCGCGTCGGGAGGAAGAGCAAGAGCGAGCGAAGATAGAGAAAGAGGAGGGGGCGAGAAGAAGAATCGAGAAGCAGAAGTGGGAGCTATTGTATATATTTGATTCTTTAGATTCTGAGGAGAAGCGGGAGAAGCCAGAGAAGCTAACCAGAAGTAGGAGAAGCGGCTGCCGGTGAGAATCCGCTCTAGGACATCTAGGTCGTCCAACGGCAGATCAGATGATCAGGCGAATTTGGGGCGACGTGGACGCGGTGGTTGGTGGCCAAACCAAACTGCTTTGATATATAGAGATGTGGTCAATTTTCCAACAATGCTGGTAAGAGTGCCGACACGAATACCTGCCAGCTAGGCTGCCTTACCGGCTTGATCACAACAGTACACAAGCCAATCAGTACAGTACGATTGCTAAGCATATTCGCATCTCATGGGCTGCAAGGATCGGATTGACAATGGTGGGTCGGGGGTGTGAAAGTGCAATCAAGCTCTAATTATGGGTTTTGGTGATAATGACCATGCAATTAGAGAACTAATGAGATTTATCGAGATGACAAGCAGGGAATTCATGTTCGAGGATGCTATATGAAATGGAGGAGCCCTCAATTTCAAATGTAGACAACCCTATCCGATGCTCTAATTGAAGCTCGCTGACTACCTCTCTGTTGCGGAATCCACTCTAACCACTCTGGTTCAGCGCCTACCACCCTCCGAGGCTGATTAGGAAACTCCATGGGTTACGGCCACCACCCATGAGGATGCCCTATGGGGCAAATTCACCAACCAGGTGGAAGACATCTATCCTCTCACCGACCAGATCGCCGATCAGTTCTCGCCGACTGTCAATATGCTACAAATCGGCCGACGTCCTAAAGCATCCCTCTACACCATCCTAGAGGAAAATCCAGACTCTGAGTCCCATGGCTCTACGAAGACTGTCGCCGAAACTACCACCATCCAACCTACTTTCCCTCCCTTCTGAGGAGGCGGGATTTTTAATATCAGCGTCGACAACCCTCCATGGGATGGAGAAACTGAGGAGGACCACGCGGCTCATGTCAACAGAAACATCAACCGTGCACAGCGCAGAGCGAATGAGGCCACCATTGTGCTAGCCGAGGCTGCTCGTGACGGAGAATAGCTCGATGCACAAGGGAGGCCATGCCCACCTCGCCGCAACCTCCACGACAAATTCGTCCGTGTCGACGGCCATGATGTCTACAAGACCCCAAGCGCCAACTTGGCCGTGGTCGCTAATGAGCTCGCTCGGCTCGAGCAAATGCCAGAAGTCGCCAAGGTCGTTGCAATGCTTAAAGCTACGCACTGCTAGGTCAACGAGATCCACCAGGATTAGGGGTTTCCTACTCGACAAGCTTGAATCGCCGATCTACCGTGCCAAGATCCAATCGCTGCCTCGGCAGAAGCCATTTCGCCGACCAGCATCGTGATGGTGGACGACCCCTATAGGGGGAGCTAGGGGGAACCCCATCAACTACCCTTGCCAACACAACCAGGAAGTCAACCAAGATGTCCGAGCGCACATCAACAATCTCCGGGATGCGCGACGTCATATCGACGGGCAGTGTTTCTCTCGGCATGAAGAGGAAGTATGTCGGCGTCAAGAATATGAGCAAGAATTTGGTAATCTGGATGCAACCCTCCAGCCACTTAATGCTGGCAATGCTGTAGATCCTGATGGTGATGATCCCAAAGGGCCCCGAGCATTCCCGAGAGCACTCCAAACACTCCAGTGGCCCCATGGTTTCAAAATCACTGGGGTCGAGCCCTACAAGGGTCGAATGAACCCCACACAATGGCTACAAGCTTATACCATCGCTGTGCGCACCTCCGAGGGAGATACCAATGTCATGGCAAACTATCTTCTCGTCTTGCTTATACCAACCGTGATGAACTGGCTCACGAGCCGGCTCACGAGCCTCTCTCCGAATTCCATCGGATCTTGGGAACAGTTGAAGAAAGTCTTTACCGACAACTACATGGCTACGTGTACTCAGCCGGGCATCAAGCATGTCTGAATCGCATCTATCAGAAACCGTCTGACCTCCTCCGTAGCTACATCAGATGTTTTTCCAAGATGAGGAATTCTATTCCCAACATCATGGAAGCAGAAGTCATCACCGCCTTTTTCCGAGGACTCCATCACCATGACCTCTGCTCCAAATTCAATCGTAAGCCGCTAAAGGGGATTGGCGAGATGATAATGACTACCGATCAGTATGCCGACGCTGAAGAGGCTGAAGTTCGCTTCAACAAGGATGCGGGCACTCACCGCCCAACTCGTTGCAGCGATGAGCGCCTCGACGAACGACACCACAGTGACCGCCACCACAATAACCACGGCCACCATCAGGATAGTGGCCGTGATCAGCTGGAAGGGTCCAGAGCTGGTTAATATCACCGTCGCCGACCATACAACATCATCGCCACCATTGATGAACCTCACGCCAAACGCAACTATGACGAGTAGTACAAGAAAATCCTTGAAGGCCCGTGCCCCCTCCACAAGAACAGCAAGCACAAGATGAAGGACTGCCTTGGCTTTGCTAAGGAGTTCTAGACCAAGAAGAAGGACGATGACAACGATGACAGAGCCAGAGGTCGCTGACCACCTGGGGGCAACAACAACGCCTTCTAGGATCACGACAAAGTGGTCACCACTATCTTCGGGGGCCTCGCCGCCGCCAAGAGCAGAAGAGATCGAAAGCTCACCGCCCGCCGGGTGCTCACCGTCAGCACAGAGGACGATATCGCCAACCCCAGCTATCGCCTCTGGTCTGAGGTCCCCATCACCTTCAGCAGAGATGGCCAGTGGGTGGACATCCCATACACAGGGTGTTTTCCCCTCATTCTCGATGCAACCATTAAGAAAATACTCTTTAGGAAAGTACTCGTCGATGGCGGAAGTGCTCTAAACCTCCTCTTCACCAGAGCCCTATAGGAGCTAGGCCTTGGAATAGAAGACCTCACTCCCTCCGACTCCTCCTTCTAGGAGTGGTACCTTGCAGGGCATCTAAATCGCTTGGAGAGATCTCCCTCCCGGTACAATTCGGCACGGCTAGCAACTTTCGTGTCAAGCACATCAACTTCTACGTCGCCAACTTCAACATCGCCTACCACGCCATACTTGGTCGGCCAGCTCTGGCCAAGTTCATGGTCATACCGCACTATGCCTATCTGGTATTGAAGATGCCTTCACCTGTAGGAGTTCTGGCTCTGTGGGCCAACCTCTCCATCGCCTACGCCTACAAAACAGAGAGTCTCTCCCACGCCGAAGCCACCGACCTCTCCATCCAGATGGACACCATGGTCAACGACGCCAAGACGGTGCTCGCCGATGACCTAGAGATCCTAGCGCTGGAGCCTCCTTGTGCCTCCACCAAGTCTAAGGAAATGAAGGAGGTCGGTCTCGGCCTCGACAACCCCACCAAGCCTGTCAAGATTGGCGCTCATCTCGACCCCAAATAGGAAAGCGCGCTCATCTCCTTCCTATGTGCCAATGCCGATGTGTTTGCTTGGAAACCTGCAGACATGCCGGGGGTACCACGGGAGAAGATCGAGCACTCCTTGAATGTCTCGCCAACCGCCAAGCCGATCAAGCAGAAACTCCAACGATTCACGCCAGACAAGAAGGAGGCTATTAGGGTAGAAATAAAATGGCTCCTAGCAGTCAGATTTATTAGGGAAGTGTATCATCCTGAGTGGCTGGCAAACCTAGTCCTTGTTCAAAAGAAGAATAAAGAATGGAGAATATGCATTGATTACACCGATCTCAACAAACACTACCCTAAAGACCCCTTCGGTTTGCCTCGGATAGACGAGGTTGTAGACTCCACCGCCGGCTAGGAACTCCTCTCCTTCCTTGACTGTTACTCCGGCTATCACCAGATATCTCTTAAGGAGGACGACCAGATCAAAACATCATTCATCACGCTTTTCAGTGCGTATTGCTATACCACCATGTCTTTCGGACTCAAAAACACCGGGGCGACCTACCAAAGGGCCATCCAAATGTGCCTTGACCAACAGATAGGCTACAACATCGAAGCCTACATCAATGATGTGGTCATCAAATCCAAAACCATCGACAGCCTCATCGCCGACCTCAAAGAAACGTTCACCAACCTAAAAAGATACAGATGGAAGTTGAACCTTTCAAAGTGCATCTTTGGAGATCCATCCAGCATACTCCTGGGCTACATCGTCAGTGCCCGCGGTATCGAACCCAACCCCGACAAGGTCTCTGCCATTACCAATATGAAATGGCCAACCTGGGTAAAGGATATATAGAAGCTCACAGGGTGCATGGCTGCTCTCAGCCGCTTTATATCATGCCTCGACGAAAAGGGACTATCGTTCTTCAAACTACTCAAGGCCTCCGAGAGTTTCTCCTAGTCGGAGGAGGCTGATACAACCTTTGAGCAACTCAAGTTGTTTTTAACGAAGCCTCCGATCATGACGGCGCCTCTACCAGATGAAACCCTATTGATCTACATCGACGCTACCTCTCGCATTGTTAGCACAGCTATCATCGTTGAGCGTGAGGAGGCCGAACATGCTTATAAGGTGCAATGTCCAGTCTACTTCATCAGTGAGGTTCTTAATGAGTCTAAAATTCATTACCCTCAGGTTCAAAAGCTTTTGTACGCTATTCTGGTCACGTCACGCAAGCTTCGCCATTATTACGAGTACTACAAGATCGTCGTGGTCACCGAGTTCCCTCTAGGGGACATCCTCCACAACAAAGGGGCCAATGGCCGCATCATTAAGTGGGTAGTCAAGCCTAGCAATTACTCCATCGAATTCAGGAGCAGGCCGACCATTAAGTCACAGGCGCTGGCTAATTTCGTCGCTGAGTGGACCAAGATCCAAGAGCCCATCCCCGTTGCTTGCCCTGAGCACTGGATAATGTATTTTAACGATGCCCTCAACATCAATGGTGCTGGCACCAGCATTTTGTTCATTACTTCAACTAAGGACAAGCTCTGTTATGTCCTCTGAATTCATTTCGCAGCTTCCAACAATGTCGCGGAGTATGAAGCATGTCTCCATGGACTTCGTATAGTCGTCGAGCTCGGCGTCAAACGCCTCATGGTATATGGAGACTCCGCACTGGTCATCAACCAAGTCAACAAAGATTGGTCCTGCTCTAGTGAGAAGATGGACGCATACTGCGCCGAGATTAGGAAACTCGAAGGAAAGTTCTACGGTATCGAGTACCACCACATGGTACGAGACCAAAATTAGCTCGCTGATCACCTATCTAAGATAGGCTCTTCTCGCGCCATGATTCTGCCTAGGGTCTTCGTTCAAGACCTCTCTACGCTGTCTATTAAGGAAGAGAAGGAAGTTCAAGAAATCCCCCAGCCGAGCAGCTGGTACTTGCAGTACCCTCGCTGGCCATAGATTGGAGGGAACAGTTCATCAAGTACCTCACCAGCGCCAACGTAGCTGCCGATAAGACCAAAACTGAATGCCTCATCCATCACAGCAAGCATTACGTGCTGGTAGACGGAAACTTGATGAGGAAAAGCGCCAAGGAAGGGATACTATAGAAATGCATTACCCAAGAAGAGGGAGTGAAACTACTTCTTGAAATCCACTCTGGTTCCTGTGGCAACCATGCGGCCTCTAGAAACCTGGTCGGCAAAGCTTTCCGAGCTAGTTTTTATTGGCCCACGACCATCGCCAATGCAGAAGACCTCGTCTGACGTTGTGAAGGATGTCAATTTGCATGTTGGGGACTGGACATGATCGGGCCTTTCAAGCCTACGCCGGGCAGTTTTCAGTACATATACATCACCATTGACAAGTTCTCCAAGTGGATCGAATACAAGCCGCTTGTTTCGACCACTACAAAGAAGGCAGTCGAGCTCTTCGAAGATATCATCCATAGATTCGGTCTCCCGAACAGCGTTATCACCGACCTCAGAACTACATTCACTGGTCACCATTTTTGGGACTTCTGTGAAGACAGATGCATCTCTATCAAATACGTCTCTGTTGCCCATCCTAGAGCCAACGGTCAGGTCGAATGAGCGAACGGCATGATCCTCGATGCCCTTAAAAATAGACAATACCAGAAAGAGGAAAAGCATCCGGGCAGATGGCTCAAAGAGCTTCCAGCCATGGTCTAGGGACTATGCACTAAAGCTAGTGGCAACACCGGTGTGTCTCCATATTTTTTGGTCTATGGCTCAGAGGTCGTACTTCCCGCGGACATTGCCTTCCGAGCACCTAGGGTGGAACATTATAATGAAGAGCAAGCCGCAGCTGTTTAGACAGAGGATGTTGATAGGGCCGAAGAAGAACGCCTGATCACTTGCATCTGCATAGCCAAGTATTTAGAAGGCCTACAAAGATACTACAATAACAATATCAAAGGTCATTCATTTGCGGTCGGTGACTTCGTTCTCTATAGAAAGCATTAAACCGAAGGGATGCACAAGCTCTCCTCCCCCTGGGAAGGGCCTTACATGGTCAAGGAGGTTACCCGACCAGGGTCTTACCGGCTATGTGACATGGAGGGAGTCGATATCCCCAATTCGTGGCACATCGAGAAACTTATGCGTTTCTATCCTTGAAACGCTCTAGATATGTACTCTTCACTCCATAATGAATGAAGTTTTCGTCACCATAATTTGTCTCTATTATTTCTCCACTCTAGTTTAATCTCCATTTACGATTATTAGATTCAAGCTACTCCTTAACAAACTCTGACAATTATACGCGATGTCCATGAATGCTCTACCCCGTTTCTTCATACTAAAATATCTTTAAGATATTTCGCCAACCATCGAGCAGCACACGTTCTGCTCTATGTTCTTTGGAGAAAACCCTATCTCGGACCTCTCCCTACACATGCTATGGGCTCCAACGCTCTACGTTATGGGTGGTCGGTTGTGGTTCCTCGATCACGTCTGTTCCCTCTACACGTGCACAGGCTCTAGCGCTCGACGTTATGGGATACGGGCTAGCCAAGGCCAAGAGCCCAGTAATGAACTAACTGCTCGGACGCTACTTATACCACATATAAACATGTTAGGGTTAACAACACATCTCTTTTTCACCGAAAGTGCTAGCAAGCCGCATAAACATGCACATGTCATCTACTTACAACATTTATACAATACACAAATGTTTGTTTATGCCCTTGCACATTTAACTCTCCTTTCTAGTTCTCCCATACAGGTTTTTCTCTACTAAGGCTATTAGGCTTGGCCGTCATCGTCTACCTCACCGAACAGATCGACATCGCCGACCAGCTTCTTCGCCGCGTCCTCCACCTCATCTTTTAGCTGCTCCTGCTTCATCGCACTCGTCCCTCTGGCGAATCCGGCCCCTATCGCTCGAAGATTGATGATAGGGTAATGAGACTAGACTACTGCCAGGGCATGCATCATGAAGGAGAGAGTGGCATCTCGGTTGAAGCCTTTGAAGTTCTCCCACGCTGCCTTGCACCTATCAATGATGGTGTTCGGATGTGGCGGCCTGTTGTCGAGATGAGGATCTACCTCCATGTCGATACAGTCGACCAGCGACCTAACTCCGACCACCACGGTGTCAAGTTTTCCCCTCTGGGTTCTTGCCTCCAACTCCAGCATGTCGAACTGCGCCTTGGTCCTTTAACGATATTCTGCATACACCAAAGGGATTCGTCAAACAAAGAAATCATTTTAGCAACAACTCCAACCACGAACTACTCACCTTCTAGATCCTCGGCTAGTTTCTCTGCTCGCCCAGACGCCTTGTCCTTCTCCTCTTGGAGTTGACCGATGACTTCTCACAACCAACCGAGCTCTGTATCTTGCTCGACAAACATAACGGTCGACATCAACTTCAAGACTGTTCGGTAATGCAGAGCAAATTCACTGATCTGCAATACCTTTCTTCTGCTCGGAGACACCTTTTAGCTGCTCGGAGGTGCGCTCCAGCTGCCTGAAGACAGTCTTCCACTGCTCGAACAAGATGCCCTTTTGGTACTCTAGGTCCTTCGCGTTTGATTCAGTAAGGTCCCTTTCACACAGGGCCCTCTAGACGTTCTTCTCCATCAGCTTCACCACCTCCTTTAGCTTCTCATTCTCCTCGGCGAGGGGCTCTATCCTTTTGATCAACTGCTGCCGTTGCACGGTAGTTCACGCTATGCCCTGCAAAGCACCAAGATTATAAGGGACCATATTCTCCAATGCCAAAGACAACACCGCTGACGCAATACTAACCTCAATTTGCTTCATAGCTGTGGAAAGGGTGGACCATAGCCTCTTCACCTCCCTGGTGGTGTCCTCCTCCTCCACGACCATAACTTCATCACCTTGCTTGTGGAAGATGTAGATGGTTTGAGATCTTGATCCTTCACGCTCAATCTCCTCGACCTCGTCCTCTTCCTCCATAGCCGGTGGCACTCTCTGGGGGCTCGGTGGTCGCACAGAGCGACCGACCACGCCCCGTGGCATCTCAAGGCATGCTGCTTGCCCCTTTGACACTACTGGCCTCTGTGTCCCAGACTCCGGCATGGTGTCGGCAGCTCCCACCTCCGAAGACTCAGTGGCTCTCGCCGTTGCTCCTGGTGTCTCCACCAAATCGTCTGCCATTATCGCCAACCGCTCTCCACCTCCAACCCCATCAGCAGTGGTGGTTGAATCCTCCGTAAACTGGTGAGCGCCTGGGGACTCTGGGACGGAGTCCATCCGCAATGTCTCCACCCTGGGACCAGCCTCTAGCTGCTCGCCAGTCTGGCCTGAAGGATTCAGATCCTTCGCACGCCCTGTTTTGCATCAGATCAGCTCATTGGTCACCGCAACTATAAAAATCAGATAGCTACTGATCCCAAGAAAAAAATACTTACACATCAGCTTCCCGGTAAACGGTTTTGAATCGGTGCTGCCTCCCCGAGCACCCAGCCACAGCCCTAGGGCCAACCCGTGTGTCCTGGGCTAGAGGTCTTGTAGCCCCCACCGTCGGTGTCTCCTCCGCCTGCTGCTCGGGGACTCCTTCCCCTCCCTCCGATTGCACCTCCGTGCGCGTGTTGTGCGGTGATGCCTTAGTGCTCATAAGGGGAGCTACCGAAGCCTCATTGTCGTCCGACCACTCGGATACCGCTGCACTCTATGTTCGAGCAGTCTGACCACCACCAAGCGAAATACCGCCTGGCTTGCGAGGAGCTACGTCCGCCGTTCTTCTCTTCTTTCAGGTCGGCTCATCTTTTGCCACCCTTTTCCCTCGAACCTTCTCTGACACCAGGGGGACTCTCCTTCTAACTAGCACTTTTGCCTCCAGATTCGGACAAGGCGCCGACGGCACCTTCCTCCAGCTGAGTGGTCGGCCTAGCATCCACTGCCTTTGGCCAATCACTCCTTGGCACTCCCAAGAAGTATGCCACTTGTTCCTACAAATGGATCTTTCCACAAGCAAATCAGTCCACTTCTCGGCGCCGGCACGGGATAAAAAACATCAGGAACAACAGTCGAGATTTTTACCTGAGGAGGTGGGTTCATGCAGTTGAAGGTTTTTGGCTGCCCTAGCACATTGTAACCCACGTTTGGAGCAAATAGTTCAGCGGCCCGGTGTAGCACAGCCTCCTTCGTCAGTCTCTCCGTCCTCTCTCGGGTGCCGTCAGTATCTCCCTTGAAGTCAAAGCCTGGATAAGCCCTCTCCTTGCAAGGCTGGACGCGGTGCATTATGAAGTTCACCGCCACCACCACTCCATTCATCTTCATGCCCCTTATTAGCTCAAGGAGCTCCTTCACCTGCTCCATATTAGCACTGGTCGGTTTCTCCGACCAGCTCCTTTTATTCTCCAAAATCTGGTCGATGTCGCATCTGATGGCATGATGACTTTGCTTCATGTAGAACCACCAGGCATTCCACCCCTTCAACAAGGTATTTAGTGGCACAGTAATGTATTCGCCCGCCATCCTGTCATAGAGCTGTAGATACACACCGCCAACCACTTTGGAACCGCCCCCTCCTTTCTTCTTGAGCCAGAAAAGGTGTCGGACGAGATTGAAATGGGGAAGAATGCCAAGATAGACCTCGCAGAAGAGGATAAACACAGAAATATGCAAAATAGTGTTCGGATGGAGATTACATAAGCTCACTCCCCAATACTCCAACAGATCCCACAAGAAAAGATGTACCAGAAGTCCTAATCCACACTAGAAATAATCTTTGAATACAACGACTTTGTCGATGTGTGGCATCGGATAAGGCTCACCGTAGGCCAGACGCCATTCGGCGGTAATACGACCAGGAAGAACGCTCGCCTCCACCATCTCATTGAGCTCCATCTCCCCCATGAGTGACGGCACCCATTCCTTGTCATGGCTCGACCCGGCGTCCACCTTCTTCGGGTTACCACCTCCCCTCATCGGCGCCATCCCTCAGATCTAGATCAAAACTAGACAATTTGTGCAAGGTTTTTAGCCCTAGTGGTGCAGCGCGTGTGAATGCAAATGAGGGAGTGTGAGGGCAAGGAGGAAGATGAAGTGGCGAAGTGGCAAAGGTGGGAGCGCGGAGTGCGGCGACGCAGTTGTAAAGAAACCGTACCCACTTTTCGCATTCAAGGGTTTTTGGGAAACCGCACCAAATTGATTTGCGCCCTTCCAAATTCTCCAAAGCGGCGTGGTGGGCCATTATCTGGGCCTCCATGCAACTACGAACCATATCGCCCATTTCTTCAACGCAACTTGGTACTGCACGCCGAATATTCGCCGACTTCTCCGCAATGTCATCAAGGCTCAGTAATTTCTACTATACAATCATTACTCTGGTTTTTTCTCCATGGTTGCATAATCGGTCCTTCTTGGTTTATCTGAGATTTCCACTTTTGGCTTGGAGACTACATCATCATTATGATTCGGTCTCTCACCACACTAGGGACTTTTTTTGTTACTATTGTTTCTGACCTTGGCACCACGTGACCACGTCACCTACTGTCAGGCTCGGGGACTAAGTGGGCACACTTCACCTTACGGTGAATGTGCATTTTTCATTTTAGGGCTTCGCTCATGGACTGGTTGCTTGCTCGGCTGGTCTTCTGTCTTTCTTCTACTTTCAAGACACTAGCACCACATGACTATGCCACCTACTGTCAGGCTTGGGGACTAAGTGGGCACACTTCACCTTGCAGTGAGTGTGCTTTCTTTAATCTAGAAGACTCTGTGCCTCCTGAAGTTGAAGAAGATTATCACCCTTCTCGTGGTTGGACTCTAAGTGGGCACACTTGGTTCACTACGAAGAAATTTTTGATTTTGAACTTGAGCTCCTTACATCCTTCTAGCAACCTTACTTGAGTAAACCCATGCTTGGTCGGATAATTAAACTGATCGGTCATGGTTCACAACTGCTCGATGACTCATTAGGGTAGTCGGACTATGAGTCTGACTGCTCAGCTTTGTTTACACCTTCTCAGACAAGCTCAAGACGGCGTTGCACAGCGGATACAAAGCGCTCGGTGACTAGCTGTGGGGGGTTCAACCTCGGATACCCATGGTAGACTACATGGGCTATGCCTTCCGGGGTGGTCCAGCCCACAAGACGAAGCCTTGCGGAGCATGGCACTACTCGGCGCGCCCCGCAAGACACCAGGAAGATATCCTAAAGATACAGCGTAATCTATTAGGATATGTTACAATCTAGTGATCCCTATAATCTGTTATTACTTACTGGTTATCTCCTAGATCTAACCGACTTGTAACCCTACCCCCTAGCTATATAAGGTGGGTAGGGGACCCCCTCAGAACACACGCAATATCATATGATAGCCAATACAAACCAACAGACCACAGGAGTAGGGTATTACATCATGCTGACGGCCCAAACCTGTCTAACTCTTGTGTCTCTGTTGCCTTCTTGTTCTTGATTACGCGCACCTCTGCCGATCAAACTACCTTCGTGGGATACCCCTCGGAGGACTGCTGAGCATCTTTTGTCGATAGTTGGCGTGCTAGGTAGGGGTGTGCGTGCTATTTCTATGACAAATAAGATGGTATGTTTTGCAGGCTCTTCGTCCTTCCCAAAGCCCGACCAGATCTTCACGGTCGGATCGATCTCTTGGGTCATCAATGCTGATGGAGACGGAGAGATCATCGAGCCGGTCCAAATCGATCCTCCACCGACCACACCAGCACCTGCAACAGCAAATCTGATCTTGGAACCACCTTCAAGGTCGTCTTCACCAACAATTCACCGCCTGCTCCCTCGCTATGCGAGGAAGCAGATCGACAATGATGATCTGATCGCATCCATCGATCAGGTCGGCCAGAAGCTTGCTGACTGCCTCTCTATCATGGAATCCGCTCTAACCACTCTGGTTCAGCACCGACCACCCTCCGAGGCCGATCAGGAAACTCCAGGGGTTATGGCCACCACCCATGAGGATGCCCTAAGGGGCAAATTCACCGACCAAGTGGGAGACATCTATGCTCTCGCCGACCAGATCACCGACCAGCTCTCACCGACTATCAATATGCTACAAATCGGCCGACGTCCCGAAGCATCCCTCCACACCATCCTGGAGGAAAATCAAGACTTTGAGTCCTAGGGCTCTATGGAGACTGTCGCCAAAACCACCACCATCCAACCTCCGTTCCCTCCCATCTGAGGAGGTGGGATTTTTAATATCAACGTCGACTGCCCTCCACGAGATGGAGCAACTGTAACAGAACCGTCCAAATTATAAGAGCACAAGTACAAAAAACGATCATCGAAACGATCAAATTCTCGCACTTGAGCCCATATAATTTCGGTAGTCCGTCGAAATCATGAAGGATTTCAAACCAACTTGCATACAACCAAGATCATACATGATTCAACATAACACATCACACGTTACAACATTTCACAAACAGTTCGCAGATAGATTACAACACACCGGAGTCATAGTTATTACAAACCAAGTCTTGCAAAGTAGCGGAAGCAAATAGTTTAACTCACACCCATGAGTTCAAATACAAGTACCAGCTTGCCGATCACATCCCACAAAAGCATTCGGATAAGATAAACAAAGATCATGCCTGTGATCTAGTCTTCGTCACCCGCAGGGTGGAGACAGTACTTACAGAAGCCTTGATAAAGAAGATCATCTGCAACAAGAGGGAATAAACCCTGAGTACGAGAATGTACTCAGCTAGACTTACTCGTCGGAAACCAAAAATAAATGACACCAAGGATCATGCATAGCTTAATTTAGTGGATATGGCTGACACTTTCTTTTTGCGGAAAAGCATAAGTAATAATGATCAACTTTTAACCTAAGCTTGCAGTGACTTTAAGCCATTAACCTATCATCTATATTAGCACCTGTACTAAGCAATCAATTGATTAAGATGCAAACATTATTAACCATAGCAGGTATAAACTGTGGCAACCTTATTATCATCATCCATTTAATCATATCGTTAAATTAATTGAATCTACGTTGTCGCTGCTCAGTCAAGTTCTCACTATCCGGGAGAGACGACGATTCGAATCGATTCCTATCCAGCTGGAGGGGTATTCCTATCACAAACCATGCTTCCCCTGTCAGGGTCGCAATCAAGTCACCTTTGGTATAACTCTGGAGTAAAAAGAAAAGTCGTGGGTATGACCAGCGCCTCATAATCAGAGAACCACTCTACCAAGGGTGATCGGGACTCTAACCTGCCCTAGGGCTTACTTCAATGGCTCTCCGCACATCCTTTCTGCCATCCAGAGTGCGCACTATAACTGCTCGTGGTCCTGGCCTGAGTTGAGCTACTAGGCTTCGCGGTCGAAACGACTTATCCGGCTAGCTAAGTGTTAGGCTGAGTTCAACATGACATGAGAACGTACAACGTATCGGTCCTTAAACGACATGGACGGAGTCACTATGTCCAACCCTACACAGGACTCCGCCCGGTCTTAATTCATTATTAACATGGTTCTTTTCCACGATAGCAAATATAGCAAACCCTGACCCACCTCATCCTAAAGCTCGCAGGTGATAGGAAATCACCCGACTTCTACCGCACTAAGCATGGCTAAGCATTTAACACGTTCCTAAACTTAAATAGGATTCAAGTGCGGTATCTGGACAAGGATAGATATATAATGCATCAAGTGTTTTCACCCAACTCCTACAACTTAATGCATCAAACATGTAAAATTGACTCAAATGATATTTATAAAACAGGGGATTAGCATGCACCGGGGCTTGCCTTTCAGGAAAGAGGATGGGCGGTGATCAGGGCACTCGGGCAACTCCTCCTCGACGGCTGCTTCGTCGGTTGCCTGAACCTCGGGCTCCTCCTCCTGGCTCTCGCTCCCTCGAACTCCAGAAGCGTCACTCCCTCCAGCACACCTATTGCATGTATGCGCAAGATAAAAATCATGGATATACATGAACGAAGTTAGGGATGCTCGGGGAAAGCACATGCTTACTGCAGTACACATATTCCACTTAAGCTCTATTCAAATCACTTTAACTTACCAAGTTTAGACAACCTAATATACAATTGCTCATCTTCAGTTAAGAACCTAGCACCTGCACCTAAGCATTTTCTTAAGTTAGCCTAGCACCTAAACAATCAACAAGAACAATGCTACAAAGCATTCACACAAGCATTCATATTTTAGCAAAACTGGGACTATACAATAGCATAGTAAATTGACCATAACTAGAGATTTACAAATCCAAATGACATGCAACAAGACAATTTGGAAATCTTATGAAATTTCCTAAAATTCATTTTCAGACCTCAAGGCATGATTCCAACTTTTACTAGATCGAAATCACTTAACAACATAAATCTGTCCTCACAAGACAGAAAGCAGCCAAAAACTGGACTCAAACTGAGAACAGCCATATCTCCTAAACTACTTGGCCAAATGACACCAAATTTTAACACAAGCTAGTTTAGTAAGTTAACTACAAGTTTGGTATTCACATGATTCCCAGAAAACACCATTATAAAAGTCGAATTCACCAAGTGCTAGAAACGATCCAGAATTATAAAAATGCTAACATTAAATATTTACTTATGTGCCAAACATGATTTTTGACAAAACCAAGTGCATCACAAGTTAACACATGATATAAGATCACCAGAAAGTAAGGTGTTCACCACCAATTCATTTCTTTTAATGCATTTCTTAATTTATTTAGTTATTTAAGTGGAATAAGGAACATATATGAAAACTGCACAGTTTAATCTACAAAAATTACAGTTCATACTACATGCTTCAAGTAGGCTACTGTAACAATTTCACCCAAAGTTAACAATAAAAACATCCTACACAAAAATAATAAGGCAGCAAGGCTGATTTTGGCCTAAATTAGAAACCCTATTGAAAAGTGTCAAACAACAGAAGAAATATGTTTTTAGCATCCTTAAGGTACTAGGACAACCGCCAATAAATTTCATGAGCATTGGATTCATAGATTAATTATTAAAATTCACACAAGGATCACTAAATTATAAAAGGGAAATTCGTAACTCAAAAACTATTCATGCACTGACTCTCAAATTTTTACTAGAGCTTATACTCATCAAGAAAAGCTCACCATACAAATTTCATAATTTTTGAATCACAGGAACTCTAGATATCAGTTAAACAAATTTACATTCATTTAAAAACACATTTTAAGTTGCAATTTAATTCTTTCAGAAACTTTACTACAAGTGTTCATTTTATATTTTTTCTAAATACTACACTTCATGAGGAACACCAAAAAATTTGGTTCACCAAAATTGGCCCTCTCAAACTCCACTTATGATTTTCCAAAGTTGCATGTAACTCTAGAAATAAATGAACTATCTTTTCACTTCACCGTCACTGACAGCCGGGACCCATCGGTCAGCTGGGCCCGCATGTCAGTGAAAGAAATACAGAGCCACGGCGCGGGACGATGCGGTTCGACCGGAGTTCGCCAACGGCGAGCTTTTTCGACGACATCACCGGTACAACAGTGACCACCAAGACATTGCGAACACAGTAGGCTAGCTATTCGGACCGATGACCGGAGATTAGCACGACGGCGGCGGTCATGGCGGTGCGGCATTGCGGCTCGACGGCGAGGCGCCGGAGCTGACCACGATAGCTCGATCTAGGGTTACGCCTAGACTCTACGTGCTATGGCAGAGCTATTGCATGCGCTATTATGGTGAATGACGAACAGAGGTGGTGCGGCCACAGCGACGAAACACCAGCGAGGTCCGCGCGCGGCATGAAGGCTCACCGTGCGATTTTAGCGAGCTCTAAGGGCGCGGTGATGTGGTGGGAGTTCGACAAAGCTATTGCGATGATGGAGGAGGGATGTGGTGCGCTCTGGGCCGGCAATGGTGACGGCGGCACTGCGGTGCGTTGTTGCGGCTGCTGCGGGCGCTACGGTGAGCGAAGGAGAAGCAGGAAAATGGAAATGGAAGAGCGCGAGGTCACGAGCGGGTGCTGGCGCTTGAGTTGGCGTGCGGCAGCCCGACATGGCCTGATCGAGCACGCCGATGGTGACACGCGGCCTCCACGCAGCGCTGAAGTTCTGATGTGGTTGGCACTATAGCTGCCCGATTCAGTTCAGCCATCAGCGCGAGCGAGGTAGCCTAACAGCGTACTTTCACAGTGTTCAAACTCCTAAACCGTGGCACAACAGCGAAAACAATCTTAACGAAAGTTTCAGCCCTACATACCATCTTCAACTTCTATTAAAGGACTAAGGCCTATTTCTCACTGGTTAAGGAGTAAAATCATCTCCAAGTCGAGTACATGAAACTGTTTTTCAGAGTTAACACAGAAAAATTGTCTCTGAAATCAGGGGTAAATTTTGTATTGTGATCCAATTTTGAGCATGTTCTACACATTTTCATAGCTTGGCACCTTTACAACTTTTGTTCCTTATAAAATTATCTATAACTTTGCCAAAAGGTGCATTGCCATGCAAAGCTTCTAAACAACACTTTTTAAAAGGTCAAACAAATTGGTTCTAGGGTTTCCAATTTGGTCAAACCTCACTTAGGGACATAATTAGTCAATTTACTTAACATGAACAATGCTCCACTATGTACCCTAAGTGTAGTTAAGGTGTTTTAGGGGATAATTAACCACACCAGACATTGATCACACCAAAATCAAGCATCACATGCATTGAAACAAGGAAAAACAAGTGAATTGCTACTTTTGTTTCAAAGCCATGTTTCATATGTTTCATGAGTTTGTTGCATAGTACTAACTAACCATGTTTTACTAAAGTATGTGACATGTTTCAAGAGTGAGTTGCACATGTTGCACTTGAGTGTTGCACACTATCCATTTCATAAAACAAACACACATGGAATATAAACATATGTTGCAATGTTTCAAAAGCATGTTCCAAACAATCTAAGCTCATAAATGGATGAATGATGCTCATGTTTATGAAATGCAAGTGCAAATGTGGTAGCCAAACACCTAGGGTGTTACAGAAACCAAGGAGGACCACACGGCTCATGTCAACAAAAATGCCAACCGTGCGTAGCACCGAGCAAATGAGGCCCCATTGTGCTAGCTGAGGCTGCTCGCGATGGAGAACAGCTCAACGCGCAAGGGAGGCCACGCCCACTCCGCTGCAACCTCAACAACGAATTCGTCCGTGTCGACGGCCATGATGTCTACAAGACCCCAAGCGCCAACTTGGTCGTGGCCGCTAATGAGCTTGCTCAGCTCGAGCAAACGCCAAAAGTTGCCAAGGTCACCGTAATGCTTAAAGTTGCACACTGCCAGGTCAACGAGATCCACCAAGATCAGGGGCTTTCCTACTCAACAAGCTCAAATCACCGATCTGCCGTGCCAAGATCCAATCACTGCCCCGGTAGAAGCCATTTCGTCGACTAGCATTGTGATGATGGATGACCCCTCTAGGGGGAGCTAGGGGGAACCGCATCAACTACCCTTGCCAACATGACCAGGAAGTCAACCAAGATGTCCGAGCGCACATCAACAATCTCTAGGATGCGCGATGTCATATCGACGAGCACCGTTTCTCTCGGCATGAAGAGGAAGTACACCGGTGTCAAGAATATGAGCAAGAATTTGGTAATCCAGACACAGCCCTCTAGCCACTTAATGTCGACAATGCTGCAGATCCTGACGGTGACGATCCTGAAGGGCCCCGAGCATTCACGAGAGCAGTCCGAACACTCCAGTGGCCCTGTGGTTTCAAAATTACTAGAGTCAAGCCCTATGAGGGGTGGATGAACCCCACACAATGGCTACAAGCTTATGCCACCACCATGCGCACCGCTGGGGAAAATACCAATGTCATAGCAAACTATCTTCCCATCATGCTTACGCTAACCACGATGAACTAGCTCACGAGCCTCGCCTCGGATTCCATCGGATCTTGGGAATAGTTGAAGAAAGTCTTCACCGACAACTACATGGCTACGTGTACTCGGCTAGGCACCAAGCACGATCTGAATCGCATCTATCAGAAACCGTCCGAGCTCCTACGTAGCTACATTAGACATTTTTCGAGATGAGGAATTCTATTCCCAACATCATAGAAGCATAAGTCATCACCGCCTTTGTTCGAGGACTCCATCACCTAGTCTCGATCTATGCCATGGAGCTCTATCTTTGTTGAATGATGGTTTTTAGTGACTGCATGATTAGGGTAGAAACTAGTTTGATGAATGAATTGAATCAAAACAAAGATTCATTGGTTGAGCCTCATCTGTACCCGCAACAGTGCTGCATGTTGGGTGTGGCGGTACCACACTCAATATAATGAATATGTAAATATAGATGTTGTTCCATCGATGACTCTCTGTTTTGGTTGGATTTGTGCACCAGATGTATTTCTATCCTAAACATGTAGCTACTTTACCTACATTGTAGATAACTCCATGTATTTGTTTAGGTCTACTCATTCTGAGATTGTCTAGTGGTTTAGGAGAATGGTTGACAAATAGTCTAAATAGTTGAGAAGAAATGAATCATGGGAGAGGTGAAGCACTAGGTGCAGCAGTGCCGCTCCTAGGGTGTGGCAGTGCCGCATCCTCTGACCAGTTTGGTTTAGGGTACTTTCCTAACCCGAGATTTGAATCATCTCATCTATCTAAAGTGTTTTACAAGTATTCTTCTATAACCCTTATGTACAGTTTCTTATTTGGACCTATATTTGTTTGCATAGTGTCCTCTGTTGGTGATGATGACTTGAGGGGGAAGAGGAAGATGATCGAGCCTTGGGATAAGCAGATGCCTCGTCGTGGTCGTGGCAGGACCATAGGGGGTAGCAACAGTGCAGCAGGCAGAGATGTTGCCATAGACAGGGGGAGGAGAGATCAGATGATCCAGGATGAGGAGAACTTGGAGAGGGCTGGCCACACTATTCCTCTAGGTGCTTGCCCAGATACTCCACCTCATCTTGAGGAGTTCAATAGGAGCTACATCAGAGAGTATTCTGATGATGTGGTCAAGAGGCGTCCTGTTGATACATGTGCTCATCCCATGCTCAACTATGCGGGAAAGCTGAAGATGGTGGAGGAAGCACGTGAGAACAATCCCTATGAGCAGCCAAAGGATTTTGGGACAGACTATAGGTTTTGGAATGAGTTTCATTCCAACTTCTATGCATCTATGAACTTCAACTCCAAGAAATCCAAAGTTGTCAAGATGCAGTATGTTGATTGGGAGGAGATGAAGGCAAAGAATGAGCCAGAATTCAATAAGGTGATCAAGGCTTGTGAGTTTTTGGCCTCATTGATATTATGAGCTTCAGATATAATTGGAATGAGGAAGTGCGAGCCTAGTTCCATGCCACTTTCTTCTATAGCATCTACACTGATGAGATTCACTAGATGACTGAGGGATGACATTATAGAGTTGATTTTATGACTTTCAGCCGGATCATTGGTTTTGAAGAGGAGGAGCGGGGCTTCACTTATATTCATGATGAGGCTAGAACTGAGATCTGTGATATTACATATATGTGGATTGATAGGAGAGGAGCAGATGGGAAGGTCAGTGGCCTGAAGAGCTATTATTATATTCTGAATAGTTTGATCAGGCACACTATCAATCCCAAGGATGGAGCAGCCTCTAATCTTAATGGCTATGTCAGGAATGTGCTTGCTAGATTTGCTCCTAGAGGTGATAGGTTTAATGTCCCTCGCTTCATGTGGCATGAGCTGAGGAACGCCATGGAGGATAGGAGAAAGGGGATACCATATGCCCCTTATCTCATGTTTATGATTGAGAGGGTCACTGGCTACAGATTTGAGAAAGATGGTCTTCACACCATCTACAAGATTGAGAAGACCCAAGCCTCAGGTGCTAGCAGGGCAGTGAGACACTCTCCATCAGTTGAGGATGTGCCTGAGTCCTCTCGCTCTAGGCCCCGCAAGGAAAAGAAGATGGAGAAGTTTGAGAGATGGATTAAGGCCATTTTCACCACAAGCACCTATGCAGCGAGGACCGCATATGAGGACCAGTTGGAGAACCGTGAAGCCAACCGAGAGGCTAGAGAGCGTGCAGGGCTGCCACCTCTTTCTCTAGATCAGTCACCGCCAAGGTTTGATGACCTTCTTAGCCTTTCTGAGGCAGATTCGGAGGAGGAAGAGGAGCAGGAGCAGCCAAAGCTTGATCCTCACATGAGTTTGAGGTCCACCTTGCAGTCCATGAGGAGGAGCACTAGGCGTGAGCGCCACACTTTGACCACTCATCGCCAAGGGAGGGCGATGGTGTCTTGTTCTTCCTCCTCTGACGATGACGATGATGGTGGTGGTGGAGAGGAGGACGTTGCAGGTGCTAGTGGAGCTAGTGGTGGAGATGATGTTGATTGGGACACGATCCAAGAGGATGAGGAGTGAGTGTTGGTCTTTCTACTTTTCTTCTCTTGGTTGGTGCTTTATGCCAAAGGGGGAGAAAATTAGAGGGGTCAATAACTTTTTTGACGCTATGGAGGTTGTTGCAGCTAGAGTTATGATCGTATCCGTTTAGAGTAGTCTCCATTAAGTGAGAGTTTGAGAGTCCATTCGAAACTCTATTTATGTAATAATGCTACTTAAGTACTTTATATATGTGTGGGATATGGACATATATTAATCTATGCTTTCGCTTGTGATACAATTGTGCTAGAATGTATATCTTTATATGTATTACATGATGTGTGGTGTCTGTTCTAATCTGTGCTGTTACAGCAAATGCGGCAGTGCCGCACTCTGGTGCGGTAGTGCCGCATCCAACTACAACAGCAAACCATGTTGTGCATAAACTGTCATTTGCATCACGTTTTACATACCTAACACAGTATGCACCACCCCATAGGAGCATGGATGTAGGGGGAGCCCCATCACTTTCACTAAAATGTGAATCTTGGCTTCTTATGCCAATTTGAGAATTCAATTCTCTATTCACATACTTAGGGAGAGGCTCTACACCCATGGCTTGAAAATCTCAATATTTATTTCATATCTTTTATAAGCTCTAATTGGGTTGTCATCAATCACAAAAAGGGGAAGATTGAAAGTGCAATCAAGCCCTAATTATGGGTTTTGGTGATAATGACCACGCAATTAGAGAACTAATGAGATATATCGAGATGACAAGCAGGGAATTCATGTTCGAGGATGCTACACGAAGCGGAGGAGCCCCCAATTACAAATGTAGATGGCTTCAAACTTAAAGGAGGTTTAAATTCTTTTATATTTTGAATTTGAGTATAGAAAAATTCATACTATAAAGGGGGACACAATGCTTAAGCTAATATGTGCTACCAAGTGCTCAAACATACACATGCATCCTCAGATTTACAGCCAAGACAATCTATACTTCACTCTTACCCTTGCTGTCTTGCGTGGTGCGGCACTGCCGCACTTGAAGAGAGGCACTGCCACGACTTAAGTGACCGTTGGGGACTGGGGTATTTATACCCTTCCCCTTCCTCCCCAATGGCTCTCTGCATATTCTTCCTCCTGCTCATTCCAGCATGTCCAAAACAGAAAAGGAGCTCTCTCTCTCTCTCTCACCCTCCATTAGTGACCTAGAGCCTCCAAGCAAATCCATTGATTTCTCCATCAATCCTTGAGAGAAAAGGGTCCAAAACTCGATTAGAGAGCAGCTCCATTGATTTCTCAACTCAAAAGAGCACTTGGTTCACGTTTTGGTCGGCGGTTGTGTTTGTTACTCTTGGAGCTTGGCTCCTAACCGGCTAGAACGTCGCCCGTGGAGCTTCCCAACTTGTGTGGTAGCCCTAGGAGGTTTGTAACCATCTCTTAAAGCTAGTAAACTCATCCCTCGTCTCAAGAGTTAAGTCTCTTGACTTGAGAACGAGGAAGGGCTGGAAAGCCCTAAGCCTTAGTGGCTAACCTCAACAACGTGGAGGTAGGCAAGCCTTGGTGGTGAGTAGAACCACAGGATAAATCATTATGTCACGTGTGCTTGATTTACATTACTTGCATTTCACATTGTTGGTTGAGGTGATTTCTAGGGTTTCTAGTCGATCTACTTATGTGTGGTGTTCCTACAACTTCTAGCTCTTGATCTGTGACTATCATACCTGCAGTAGGCTGAGAAATTTCTCTGATCTAAGTTTCCGTTCACTGATTTTGAACTGTGACTCGAAGTTGTCTGTAGGTGCGGCAGTGTCGCTGTTCTGGTCTGGCAGTGCCGCAGTCCGACAGTGCCGCCCTCCAGAGCGGCAGTGCCGCATGGTGAATTTGATAAAAGTTTGAGTATTTATTTTGATAGGCTTATTCACCTCTCTCTAGGTCAACTAGTGATCCTACATGGGGCTCAAGCCCCCTTCCGCCGGTGTGAGACCACTTTTGCCATCGGAGCACGGGTAGAAGAGGCCAAGTTGTACTTATCTCTCTTGAAGGAGAATAGCCTGTTGTACTTGTTGAAGAACCCAACCACCGCGTTAACGTGGAAGTCCAAGTCGGCCAGAAACACCAGGTAGCTTCTATGTACCCTTAGCCATTACAGGAGCCACCATGTGGCAGGTTGAAGCGCTCCTCGACAACAGTACTCGCCCTAAGCGCATGCACGAATTGATAAGGGAAACAGAACGAAATAATCCAGTAGCACATGTAGGTTATCGCGTTAAACGAAAGAGTGGCGCACATGTCGTGCACATAATAGATCTCAAATACTAGAGCTAGATTAACCGATCGATGAGAAATAAACAAATTAAAGCCGGAAGCCCGGAACGTATCTATCGAAGAGAGTGACAAGCAGCTAATTGAACAACAGCGAGGTAGTAGCTGAAACGAGGCAGGCATCGGTCAGATCCGGCCTCTGGGCCTGCCGTGTGCTGGTCGATCGATCGATCATGCACAACACAAAAAATTAGTTTGTCAGTACTTGGGGGGAGGGGGGCCTCTCGGACCGAGGGTTTGGAAGTTGCTAGCTATAGGTTAAGCGGATGACATGGGGAAGGGAACTGGACGAAGGACCAATATTTTGTATATGCTGTCTATCGCTACTATAAAAACGATTTTAAGAGATAGGAGGTTATTTTTAGAGATGGATCAACCGAGCCACCTCTATAAATGCATTTATAGAGGCAAAGTTGTTAACAACGCCCTCTACAAATACCCCTGCTTTTAGAAGCAGCTCTATTTCAGCCACAACTAGAAATCGATTTATAGAGACGGCTCTATTTTCAGCCGCCTCTAAAAATCGATTTTAGCCGCCTCTAAAAATAGAAGCTGCATAATAAAATTCAATATTTTCAAACAATCTAGAATAGAGAAATGACCAAAACAAAAATTATAGATCTCAAAAAGTTAGCAACTTTGTAGTTGATAACTTTTTATTTGAATTCCTCTATGCATGAAAAATTACGTTTGAATTTCTTACATTTGAAATTTCAAATGTCCTCGAATAGAAAAATGACCAAAACAAAAATTACAGATCTCGAAAAGTTACGAAACTTTATACTTTACAACGTTTTCATTTAAAATCATCTATGCAAGAAAAATTATATTTGATTTCTCACATTTGAAATTTGAATTTTTCAAATAACCTCGGATGGAGAAATGATCAAAATCAAAGTTATAGATCTCAAAAATTTATGGAACTTCGTAGTTGACAACTTTTTCAATTGAATTCGTCTATGCATGAAAAATTACGTTTGAATTTCATACATTTAAAATTCAAAATTTTCAAACGATCTCAGATAGAGAAATATCAAAACCAAAGTTGTAGATCCCCAAAAGTCATAAAAATTTGTAGTTGATAACTTTTTCATTTAAATTCTTTAGAGTCTCAAATACTCATTAAAAAACTAAATGAAGATATATAAAATAATGATGAGGACTCATGGTCAGGGGAGGACAAGCGAGGACTGAGGTCGTGGGTTTGAGCCCCTTGGCTGCTAAGCACACGGAAAAGTTGTGCAACTAGCGACTCAAAAAATCGTGCGGCTCGTTGGTGAGGTCTCCTCGGGTTTAAAAAATTGTTTTTTCGGTCTAGATTTATGATTTAGGCGGCTTGTCTGTCTTCACAAATCGAAAAGCAGAGGCGCCTCCTCTGTAGTGATTTTCTGCAGTAGTAGTGTACCTAATTAATAAGCGCTCGCATATTACCGCTAGGAAATTAATACTACTAATACACCAATGCAAATTTTAGTTTGTAGGTAATGTATTATTTCATCAGTTTTAGTATCCAATTGTTGATCCGTTTCGTTTATTTTCGTTCCTGCGTATGTACACTGAGATGCACCCACAAAGTCCGAGTTCTAGAGAGAAAAGAAGAATACTAGTCGCGCGCACGTACACTGGCAACAGGTCCGCCCCCTGTTGTCCGGCGACGAGTTCAGAGTCGACGTGCTCAGCGGGGCCAGCGCCACGGTGACGCGCATGGTGCCATCCGGTGGTGCCTTGGAGCATGTTTATAAAAAAATGAGTGTGTATTATGAACGTCTGTGTTGTACGGTATAATTTTTTTTAAAAATGGATAGGTGGGCCTCACATACCGATATGCATGAGGGGTATATGCCCTTAAGGGCGAAAACAATTTTGCCTGGAACTGGAGTAGACTGGGGTCACGGGGTTGTGGATGCTGCTTGGAAGTAGTACAAGATAGTCGCGGAAAGGAAGCGAGGCAGACCACCGGTATTTATCTATACTATAGTATAAAGAGCGTGCAAGCCGGCAACTTCCGTCGCTCTCACAGACCACTGTTACCGGCACAGTCAAAGCGCGATGGTTTTTCGGTGAACAGTAACGGATTTTCTGTGAACAGTACCGGGTTTTTATGAACAGTGACGGGTTACTATGAACAGTACTTTACCCATTAATAAACAATACGCACCTGTTTTTTTTTAAGACGTAATACAAACCTTTTTTCCCCACTATTACCCGCGCAAAGCGCGGGGTTACCTGCTAGTATATACTATTAATATGTGACTGTGACTGTTGGAAGTAACAGATAAGCGTATGAGTTTGGATGCCTGAATGGCCAATGGATGAGCACGCCTATATTTGTGCAATTTGATCCGATCCTGACTTATTACCCTGTGCAGACCACAATGGTTGAACATGTGGGTTGTTGGCACGGATAAGTATCCGGAGAAATATATACTGTAGAATACAAGTTTGTTTATACACAGCTTGCGACTTCCTAAAAATCAGTGCACCCGATTTTTTTTTTTTTTGAAGGTAAATGCACTCATTCTGTTGAGAATTATCTCTTGCAACGAACCACTCTATTGAGAATCCCTTGCAACAATTAAATACTTGCTGATCTCTAGCTCCAATCACAGCAGACATATACACACGCTCGAGAACCCTAGAGGCTCACATGAACACGAGATCGATGCACACGCACAATATCTATGTTAGTTCTGCTGTGCTAGACCACATGCCCGCAGATCGACCTCAAAAGAAAAGTGCTACAACCCATCAGTGATACGATCCAAGGTACGTACGTGAGAAATCGATGTTCATATCCCTCGGTTTCAAGGGCTAAGAAGCATGCACTCCTTTCATTTACAACGTGTAACTGAACAAAATCTTACATGATCCAGTGGCAAGGAAATGGTAACATGCCTACACACATATGAAAAGGATGGTAAGCTAGCCTCTTTATGTATATCTATATATATTGCAGATTCTCTGGTTGCTTACTTTACAAGTTACAAATGACGTGTGTATCACTATATATACAAGCCAGAACTGATCCTCTCCGGCTTATACGGGTGTGTTTGGTTGGTGCTCAACACTTTGGCCTAGGCCCTGCTTAGTTTCTAAATTTTTTTTGTCTCATACAGTAAAAGAGCATGTTTGAACACATGCATGGAGTACTAAATGTAGACGAAAAAAACTAATTGCACAGTTTTCGGCGAAATCGCGAGACGAATCTTTTAAGTCTAATTAGTGCATGAAAAGCCTTAAGTGCTACCGTAACCCCATGTGCTAATGACCGATTAATTAGTATCATCAGATTCGTCTCGCAGTTTTCTGATGGGTTCTGTAATTTGTTTTTTTATGAGTATCTAAAAACCCTCCCGATATTCTTCCAACACATTCGATGTGACACCCAAAAATTTTTACCTTCCCAACTAACCACACCCCTAGTCTGCTGGAGCTAACTGGCTTGTTTGGTTGCCTGTTGTTGGGCTTTAGCCAGGCCAAACCTGGCCTTTGTACGCCTCTTGGCAGGCTACGAAAGAACGGATTCGCGATCCGTTTTTCTGGAGCCGGGCTTGGCCAGGCCGCGTACCCGGTTCACAACACCCCGTGATGGGAAGGATATCCGGAAGATGTCACGTAATCTGATAGGATATGTACGATCCCGTGTTTCTTGTAATCTGTTATTACTTTCCGGTTATCTCTCAGATCTAACTGACTTGTAACCTTGCCCCCCGGACTATATAAGGCGGGCAGGGACCCCCTACAAAATGACGGAAAATCATACGATAGCTAATACAAACCAACAGACCACAGGAGTAAGGTATTACGTCATACTGACGGCCTGAACCTGTATAACTCGTGTGTCTCTGTTGCCTTCTTGTTCTTGATTACACGCTCCTCTGCCGATCAATCTACCATCGCGGGATACCCCTCGGTGGACTGCCGACGATATTATGTCGACAGTTGGCGCGCCAGGTAGGGGTGTGCGTGCTGTTTCCTTATCGAACAAGATGGTTTTTTCCACAGGCTCTTCGTTCCTCCCGCGGCCCGGCCAGATCTTCACGGTCGGATCCATCACGGGGGTCATCAACGCCGACGGAGTCGGAGAGCTTCTCGAGCCGGTGCAGATTCGTTCTGCGCCGACCACCCTCGCACCTGCGACCGCAGATCCAATCTCAGAACCACTTCTGGGGTCGACTTCATCAGCCACTCGCCGCTCGCTTCCTCGCTATCGGAGGAGGCACGTCAATAATGACGATCTGATCGAGTCTATCGACCGGGTCGGCCCGAAACTCGCCGATTGCCTCTTCATTGCTGAGTCAGCTCTGGACACCCTTGTTCAGCACCGATCACCTTCCGATCCCGATCTGTCGGTATCTAGTGCTCGGCAAACCTCAGGGCTCGCCGCCCTGCCCTTCGGGCTCGCCAACACCGCCGCTACGTATCAGGACGCCCTGAGGGGCAAATTCGCCGACCAGCTCGCCGACCAGCCTCCACCAACCGTCAACATGCTGCACGCCAGCCGGGGTCCCGGAACATCCCTCCAAACTATCCTTGAGGAAAATCCAGACTCCAAGTCTCAAGGCTCCACGGAGTCCCTCGTCGAGACCTTCACCAAGCAACCTCCCCTCCTGCATTTCCGGGGTGGCGCAATCTTCAACGTCAGTATCGACAGCCCCCTCGGAACGGCGAAATAGATGAGGAACGTGCCGCCCGTGAAAATAGGAACGCCAACCGCTCGCAACGCCGTGATAACGAACGCGCCATTGCGATGGCTGAGGCCGCTCGTGATAACCAGTTCGATTCACAAGGAAGGCCCCTCCATCGCAACCTCAACGAAGAATTCCTCCACGTTGACGGCCACGACGTTTTCAAAACTCCGAGCGCCAATCTAGCCGTGGCTGCCAACGAACTTGCACACCTCCCGCAGACGCCCGAGCTCGCCAAGGTCACCGCTATGCTTAAAGCGGCACACTGTCAAGTTAACGAGATCCGAGAAGTTCAGAGACCTTCATGCTCCACAAGCGCGATTCACCTATCAGCCGATCCTAGATCTAATCGCCACCCTAGTCAAAGCCGTTTCGTCGACCAGTCACTACCTCCCTAGGGGGGAGTTGGTGGCCACCACGCCGAGCATCATCGCCAGCACGACCAAGAGGTCGAACAGGACGCCCGAGTGCACCTCAGTAACCTTCGGGATGCACGACGGCGTATCGATCAATGACGTTTTGGGCGCCATGAAGATGAAGTACGACGTCGCCAGGAGTACGAGCAAGAGTACGGTAACCCGGACTCAGCTCTGGAGCCGATCGTCGCTGGTAATACTGCCGATATCGACCCCGACAGCCCGAAAGGGCCCCCAGCATTCACCAGGGCGCTCCGAACGCTCCAGTGGCCCCGCAGTTTCAAGATCACCGGAGTCGAGCCCTATGAAGGGAGGATGAACCCAACCCAGTGGCTATAGGCTTACGCCACCGCCGTCCGCGCCGTCGGAGGAGACACCAACATCATGGCAAATTATCTCCCCGTCATGCTCAAGCCAGCCGCCATGAGCTGGTTCACAAGCCTTGCCCCAGACTCCATCGGATCTTGGGAAGATCTGAAGAGAGTCTTTACCGACAACTACATGGCCACATGCAGGCGGCCGGGCACCAAGCACGATCTCAACCGTATCACCCAAAAGCCGTCCGAGCTACTCCGCAGCTACATCAGACGCTTCTCCGAGATGAGGAACTCTATTCCCAACATCACGGAAGCCGAAGTCATCACCGCCTTCGTCCGAGGACTTCATCACCGAGACCTCCGTTCTAAGTTCAACAGGAAGCCACCCACCGGCATCGACGAGATGATCACAACTGCCAACCAGTACGCCGACGCCGAGGAAGCAGAGGTGCGTTTTAATGAAGATACGGGCACTAATCGCCCGCCTCGCCGCCACGACGACCGCAACGACGACCGACAGCATAACGATCGCCGCCACGACGACCGCAACGACGACCGACAGCACAACGGTCGTTGCTACGATGACCGTAGTTTCCACCGGGACAGCGGATGAGATCGGCTAGATGGATTCAAACCTGGTCAGAATCACCGCCACTGACCAGATCACTTTGTTGCCAACATCAATGAGCCGCGCGCAAAGCGTAACTACGATGAGCAGTACAAGAAGATCCTTGATGGACCGTGCCCCCTGCACAAGAACGCTAAACACAAGATGAAGGACTGCCTTGGTTTGGCTAAGGAGTTCCAGGAGAAAAAGTACAACGACGACAATGGCGGAAACGGAGGACGCCGACCACCTGGGGATAATAATAATGCCTTCTAGGATCACGACAAGGTTGTCGCCACCATCTTCGGGGGTTTCGCCTCCAACGAGAGCAGAAGGGAACGGAAGCTCGTCGCCCGACGAGTGCTCGCCGTCGTTTTAGAAGAAACTACCGCCAACCCCAGCTATTGCCCGTGGTCTGAAGTCTCCATCACCTTCAGCAGGACCGACCAGTGGGCGGACATACCCTACACAGGGCGTTTTCCACTCGTCCTTGACGCGACTGTCCAGAAGGTGCTCTTCAGAAAAGTCCTCGTTGACGGTGGGAGCGCTTTGAATCTACTCTTCGCCGGGGCCCTAAGGGAGCTCGGCCTCAGGCCAACAGATCTCACGCCTTCAGACTCCTCCTTCTAGGGCGTGGTACCTGGCAGGGCATCTAGACCGCTTGGGGAGATTACCCTACCAGTACAGTTCGGCACGGCAACCAACTACCGAGTGGAGCATATCACTTCTACGTCGTCGACTTCGACACCGCCTATCATGCCATACTGGGGCGACCGGCTCTGGCCAAGTTCATGGCTGTTCCGCACTATGCGTATTTGGTGTTAAAGATGCCTTCGCCCGCAGGGGTCCTGTCTTTGCGCGCCAACCTCTCCGTCGCCTACGCCTGCGAGACAGAAAGTCTCACCCTCGCTGAAGCCACCGACCTCTCCATCCAGATGGCTAGCGTGGTCACCGAAGCCAAGATGCCGTCTGCTGACGACATGGAGATCCCAGAACCTCCTCGTGCCTCCGCCAAGTCCAAGGAAGTCAAGGAGATCGGCCTTCCTGCGTGCCAAATTGGGGCTCACCTTGACCCCAAATAGAAAAGCGCGTTCGTCTCCTTCCTACGTGCCAACGCCGATGTGTTTGCTTGGAAACCTACAGACATGCCGAGGGTACCACGGGAGAAGATCGAGCACTCCTTGAATGTCTCGCCGACCGCCAAACCAATCAAGCAAAAACTTCGTTGATTCGCGCCGGACAAAAAAGAGGCTATTAGGGTAGAAATAAAACGGCTCTTAGCTGCCGGATTTATAAAAGAAGTGTATCATCCAGATTGGTTAGCTAATCCTGTTCTTATTAAGAAAAAGAATAAAGAATGGAGAATGTGTGTCGATTATACTGATCTTAACAAACACTGCCCTAAAGACCCCTTCGGCCTACCTCGGATAGACGAGGTTGCAGACTCCACTGCTGGCTGCGACTTGCTCTCGTTTCTTGACTGTTACTCCGGCTATCATCAGATCTCCCTCAAGAAGGAAGACCAGGTCAAAACATCTTTCATTACGCCTTTCAGTGCATACTACTACACCACTATGTCCTTCGGACTAAAGAACACTGGAGCAACCTACCAAAGGGCTATCTAGACGTGCCTCGACCAACAGATCGGCCGCAACGTCGAGGCCTACATTGACGACGTGGTCGTCAAGACTAAAATCGCCGATAATCTCATCGCCGACCTTGAAGAAACTTTCTCAAACTTGAGCAAATACCGATGGAAGCTGAACCCTTCAAAGTGCATCTTTGGAGTTCCATCTGGTATCCTGCTAGGCTACATCATCAGCGCTCGGGGCATTGAACCAAACCCTGATAAGGTCTCCGCCATCACCAACATGAAACGACCGACGTGTGTCAAGGGTATACAGAAGCTTACAGGCTGCATGGCTGTGTTAAGCCGATTTATATCGCGCCTCAGTGAAAAAGGGCTACCTTTCTTCAAGCTCCTTAAGGCTTTCGAGCTTTTTTCTTGGTCAGAGGAGGCAGACACAGCTTTCGAGCAGCTCAAGTTGTTTTTAACAAAACCTCCAATCATGACAGCGCCACGACCAAATGAAACTCTGCTGGTTTACATCGCCGCCACTTCTCGAGTTGTCAGTACGGCTATTGTCGTCGAACGCGAGGAAACTGGACACGCCTACAAGGTACAACGTCCGGTCTATTTCATCAGCGAGGTAATTAATGAGCCCAAAACTCGTTATCCTCAGGTGCAAAAGCTATTATATGCAATTTTGATTACCTCACGCAAGCTCCGACATTACTTTGAATACTACAAGATCGCCGTGGTCACCGAGTTCCCTCTGGGGGATATTCTCTACAATATAGAGGCCAATGGCCGTATCATCAAGTGGGCTGTTGAGCTCGACACATACTCCATTGACTTCAGAAGCAGACCGACCGTTAAGTCACAGGCGCTTGCTGATTTCATCGCTGAGTGGACCAAAATCCAAGAACCCATCGCCGCCACTTGCCCTGAGCACTGGGTGATGTACTTCGACGGCGCCCTTAATATCAATGGTGCCGCTGCGGGCATTCTATTCATCACACCAACAAAGGATAAACTCCGATATGTTCTTCGCATACATTTTCCGGTCTCCAACAACGCCACGAAATACGAAGCATGTCTCCACGGCCTCCGTATAGCCGTCGAGCTCGGCGTCAAACGCCTCATGGTATACGGGGATTCCGCGCTGGTTATCAATCAGCTCAATAAAGATTGGTCCTGTTCCAGTGAGAAAATGGACGCATACTGCGCCGAAATCAGGAAGCTTGAAGGGAAATTCTATGGCATCGAGTACCACCACGTGGTATGGGATCAAAACCAACTAGCCGACCAGCTATCAAAGATAGGATCTTCTCGCGCCGCGGTTCTGCCGGGGTTTTTCGTTCAAGACATCTTGACACCATCCATTAAAGAAGATAAGGAAGTTGTAGAAGTACCCCCTGCTAAGCAGTTGGTACTCATGTTACCTTCGCCGATCACCGATTGGAGGGAACAGTTCATCAAATACCTCTCCAACGGTGAAGTACCCGCCGACAAAATCAAAATCGAATGACTAATTCGCCGAAGTAAGCACTACGTGTTGGTAGACGGTAGCCTGATGAGGAAAAGTGCCAAGGAGGGGATACTGCAGAAGTGCATCATCCAAGACAACGGTGTGAAGCTACTCTCCGAAATTCACTCTGGCTCCTGTGGCAATCATGCGGCTTTGAGAACACTGGTCGGCAAAGCTTTCTGAGCAGGTTTTTTCTGGCCCACGGCCATCTCCAATGTGGAAAATCTTGTTCGACGATGTGAGGGTTGTCAGTTTTTTGCCAAGCAAATATATGTACCGGCACAGGAACTACAGACCATCCCAGCTTCCTGGCCATTCTCATGCTGGGGACTTGATATGATTGGACCTTTCAAACCAGCGCCAGGAGGTTTCCGGTATGTGTACGTCGCCATTGATAAGTTCTCCAAGTGGATTGAGTACAAACCACTCATCGCAGTTACTGCTAAGAAAGCAGTCGAGCTCTTTGAAGACATCGTACACAGATTCGGTCTCTCGAACAGCATCATCACCGACCTCGGGACAACTTTTACCGACCATCATTTTTGGGACTTCTGCGAAGACCGGTGCATCTCTGTTAAATACGTTTCCATTGCTCATCCTAGAGCTAACGGCCAGGTCGAACGGGCTAATGGGATGATCCTCGACGCCCTAAAAAAGGCTCTATCAGAAAGAAGAAAAGCATCTGGGCAGATGGCTCAAAGAACTACCAGCTGTGGTCTGGGGACTGCGCACTCAAGCTAGTCGTAGTACCAGCGTATCTCCATATTTTATGATCTACGGCTCAGAGGCCATACTCCCAGCGAATATTGCATTCCGAGCACCCAGAGTAGAAAATTATGATGAAGAGCAAGCCGCAGCTGTTCGGACAGAAGACATTGATCGGGCTGAGGAAGAACGTTTGATTACTTGCATTCGCACATCCAAGTACCTCGAAGGTCTGCGGAGATATTACAACCGTAACGTCAAAGGTCATTCGTTCGCGATCGGCGACCTCATCTTACGTCGGAAACAAAAAACCGAAGGGCTTCACAAGCTGTCTTCACCCTGGGAGGGCCCTTACATCGTAAAAGGTGTTACTCGACCAGGGTCTTATCGCTTTTGTGACTTAGATGGACTCGATGTTCCCAACTCCTGGCACATAGAGCACCTTATACGTTTCTACCCCTGAAATAACACAGATATGTATTCTTTACTTTCATATTAATAAAGTTCTGGTCTCCATAATTTTCCTCCATTTTTTCCCTCCATTATAAGCTTCACTTACCGCTATCGGGCTATACGCCACTCCATCACGACCTCCAATACGCTCGCCAAGTATGCCCAAAAATCGCCGAACACGATAACTCCAAAAATCGCCGAACACGATAACTCCAAAAAACGCCGAACACGATTACTCCAAAAATCGCCGAACACGATTACTCCAAAAATCGCCAAACACGATAACTCCAAAAATCGCCGAACACGATAACTCCAAAAAACGCCGAACACGATAACTCCTAAAATCGCCGAACACGATTACTCCAAAAATCGCCAAACACGATTACTCCAAAAATCGCCAAACACGATAACTCCAAAAATCGACGAACACGATTTCTCCAAAAATCGCCAATTATGTTTTCACCGAATTACATAAGTTTTTCCTCCTAAAAACGACAACAATTTTTTGCACTCCAAATTTCGTAACATAGCTCGCCAAGCAACACACGTTTGTCTTTTCTATTTTCTATGGGGAAAACCCAGTCTTCGATTACTTCCTACACGCGCTAAGGGGCTCCACGCTCTGTGTTTCGGTTGGTCGGCTGCGGTTCCTTGGTCATACTTGTTAATCCTACACGTCAGGGTCTCTGCGCTCGACATTATGGACTATGGGCTAATCAAGGCCTAGATTTCAGGCATTGACTAACTGCTCGGACGCCACTTTAACTATTTCTCTCGACAAGTTACTCAAATCAGCCGCTGGGCGGCATGAGTTTTGCTTTGATAATTATGGAAGAAACCAAGGCTCCAACATCCCACCACACGTGCTATGGGCTCCGTGCTCTGCGTCTCGGGCCGTAGGCTACGGTCCTATGGTAACGCTCGTTTTTCCAACATGCACATGGGCTACGTGCCCTGCGAATTACGGGCTAGCTAAAGCATCAGGTTTAGTTAAAACTAACTGATCAAACACTGCTTATATTATGCATAACGGCATCGGGTTATTAATAAAAACGACTCTTCAGCGCTAAATAAAGTAAGTAGTACAGGCGACAGTATCCGAGCAGTTCGTTAAGATTCGCCACCAGCTTCTGTTTCGCCAAACAGGTCTATATCGACGACAAGCATTTTCGCCGCATCTTCAACATCATCCTCCAGTTGCTGGGTTTGCGCATCGCTCAGCCTATCTGTGAACCCACCACCTATCGACTGGATGTCGATAGACGGATAGTGGGACCGAACCACTGCAAGGGCATGAGTAGCGGCGGTCAAAACGGCGTCACGGTTGAAATTTTTGAAGTTCTCCCATGCTGCCTTGCATCTCTGAATGATGGTGTCTGGCCCTTACTGCCTGCTGTCAGGATGGGGTGCCGGTTCAATGTCGACGCAGTCGAGTACTGGTGCTATTGCGGCAGATATAGTGTTGAAGTTGTCTTTCTGGACTTTGGCTTCCTGTACTAGCACATCGAATTGTGCCCTAGTTTTATGGCGGTAATCTACAAAAATTAGAATGGTTCGTCATACCAGAAAAGTACTACAACATTACTTCTGATCAGGGGGTATCTACCTTTTAGTTCTTCGGCCAGTTTGGCTGCTCGCTCCGACTCTTTCACTTTCTCTTGTCGAATTTGCTCGACGGTCTGGCGAAGCTGGCCGAGTTCTGCGTCTTGCTCTGCAAGCACAATAGTTATCATAACAATGGATTGGCAAACTATTGCAAAGTACATTATGTATTAAGGCATACCGGATTTCTGCTTGGATACATCCTCGAACTGCTGACATTTCCGATCGAGTTGCTCGGATTTATTTTTGAGTTCTCCGGTTTTCTTACCCAATTGCTCGGACATATTTTTTAGCTCCTCGGATACAATCGCCAGTTGTTCGGACTTCTTCTGCAGCTGCTCGGATGTAGCCGTTAATTGTTCGGACAGAACCCCTTTCTGATGTTCAAGGTCAAGTGAG
Source organism: Miscanthus floridulus (assembly GCF_019320115.1). Lineage (NCBI taxonomy): Eukaryota > Viridiplantae > Streptophyta > Magnoliopsida > Poales > Poaceae > Miscanthus > Miscanthus floridulus. Next base: position 30,362,750 of record NC_089581.1, on the reverse strand, counting down.
TTAGACTCTGCAAGGTCCCGCTCGCGCTGGGCCCTCTTAATATTCTTCTTCGAAAGATTTAATGCCTCTCGGAGCTTCTTGTTTTCCTCGGCGAGGGGCTCCATCCTCTTCATCAGTTGATGCCGCTGCTCGGCTGTTCGAGCTATCCCCTGCGGATGAACAATGCTAGAGATAAGCCATGGTTTCCAACAACATATATCACTGTTTTAGATGCGGTACTCACCTCGATTTGAGTCATAACACCAGCAACGGCGGATTTTAACCTCTTTATCTCCCTGGTGGTGTCTTCTTCCTCGACAACTACCACCTCTTCCCCGCGTTTTCAGAGAATCCGGACAGACTGGGGCTTGGGCGCGGCACGCTCGATCTCCACAACCTCGTCCTCATCCGTCGTCGATTGAGGCACCACTGGGGGACTCCGTGGTCGGACAGCTGCTCCGACCACCCCTGGCATCGCTGCGGGTGGTGCAGGTTGCTCCTTGGCCGTCGACGGAGCTTCATCTTCAGCTTCCGGTACATCAACAACAGTTGCAGTTTCCGCTTCCAAAGTACCGACCTTTTCAGTTGAAGCCTCAGTCGCGATCACTGATGCGCCTGTCGCGTGCGCCAATGATTCACCGTCGCCAGGACCGCTCGCAGCGGCAGTTGGCCCGTCCTCTGTTGGTCGAGCACTCGGGGACTCCCGGATAGGGGCAGTTGCCATTTTTTCTACTGAGGGTACGGGCCTCGGCGTCGCCCTGCGTAATATCGGTTTTTCAGTAATCAAGAAAATTCAAAGAACAATATTATTACTCCAAGGCAAATATACTTACGGTTTGGTCTTCCAATTAAATTTCTTGAACCGACGATGCCTGCCTGATCCCCCAGGCACTGCTGCTTGTTCTGCCTGATGGGAGGACTCCTGCTCCTCTACAACAGAGTGCCGCTCTGCTTGGTGCCCCGGGGCCGCCTCTGTGTGCTGCTCTGCGGTTATCCCCTCTTGCTGCTCGGGGACTTTGGTCGTCTGCGCCGCTGGGACGTCTGTCGTTGCCCGCACATAGCTTCTCCCCGTCTGCTGCTCGAGAGCTTCAGCATCCGTCGATGGCTCTTTCATGCTCGGCGGATGCGCTGCCTGGTCCTCATCATCGTCCGACCACTCCAGCACAGTGTTTCTTCGTGGTCGAGCGGTTCGGTCTTCTCCAAGCGAGATGCCGCCCGATTTTGGTGCTGTAGAGCTTGCGGTTTTCCTCCTTTTTTGGATCGGCTCATCTACTACCGGTCTTTTCCCGCGGATCTTCTCCGATGCTTGGGATGGACTATCCGACGAGGTGCTCTGCTCCTCCTCTTCGGACTGTAGCGGTCGTCGAATGTCCACTCCTTTCGGCCAATCCGCTCTCGAAACGTTTGAAAAGTATATTGCCCTATCCTGCAAATGGATCTTTACATAAGTAAGTCAGTCCTTTGCTCGGAAATTGATGCCTAAAAAATGCAAGGTGAAAGGGTTACCTGAGGAGGGGGATTGGTATAGTTGAAAGCCTTCATTCCTTTTGGCCAACTGAATGAGATATTGGAAGTAAATAGGTCCATGGCACGGTCTATTACTTCTTTCTTCATCAGACGGTCTGTGTTTTCCCAGGTACCGTCGTTGTCACCTTTATAGTCAAATGCTAGGTGGGCCCTCTCTTTGCAGGGCTGAACGCGCCGCACTATGAAGCTAGCCGCCACCAGTTCACCCCTAAGCTCCACGCCCTTAATCAAGTCCAGCAGTTCCATTACCTGCTCCATGTCAGCATTGTTGGGTCTCTCCGACCAGTTACTATGATTAACCGGGATGTGGTGGACGTCGCATTGAATCATTGGGTGACTTTGTTTGATATAGAACCATCTGGCATTCCAACCTTTAAGAGAGGTATTTAGCGGTACACTGATATATTCGCTGGTCATCCCATCCCTGAGTTGCAGGTACACACCGCCGACCACCTTGGAACCGCTGCCCCCCTTCTTCTTCAGACAGAACAGGTGCCTGAAGAGGTTGAAGTGCGGAAGAACACCGAGAAACGCCTCGCAGAAATGGATAAAGATAGACACATGCAGAATGGTGTTGGGATGCAGATTACAGAGGCTAATCGCCCAAAACTCCATAAGATCCCTCAAAAAGGGGTGGACAGGAAACCCTAATCCTCGCCAGAAATAATCTTCAAATACTATAGCCTCATCAGTATGTGGTGTTGGGAAGGGCTCACCACTAGCCGGCCGCCATCCAGCAGTGAGGCGGTCTGGGAGAACGCCCACCGCCACCATCCTATCGAGATCAGCCGCCGACGTCTTCGACGGCACCCACTCCTCGTCGCGGCTAGCTCCGGTGGCCACTTTCTTCGGCTTTGCGGCTCCTTTTTTCGGCGCCATTTTCTCTGGATTGGAATTGGTTTGGAGGCGAGTGCTCGCGATGGTGTGGAATGTGGAGCGTAGGGTTTGCGAAGGAAGGAAGAAAGGCAAACTGAGTGAGGTAGGAGGCGATGTATGTGGCGGCGCGGTTATAAAGCACTTCCTCCAGTTTTCATTGCGCCTGAGGGTTTTTGGGAAACCGTTCTTGCCATTAGCGCTATTTCGACTCCACCAAAGCGGTTTAATGGGCCGCAAATTGGGCTATCACGCAACAGTAGCCCACGTCGCTCATTTATTGCCGCCAAATATTCACCAATTTCTCCGCAATTTAATGAGGCTCAGCACCCGATGCTGCACAACCATTACTCCGATTTTTTCTCCACGGTTTGATTTATCCGATATCTACGCCCAACACACGGGGACTAGCTACTTGCTTGGGTGGATTACTTTTTTCTGAGCCTGGCACCACGTGACTACGTCACCTACTGTCAGGCTCGGGGACTAAGTGGGCACACTTCACCTTGCGGTGAATGTGTTTGTTTTTCATCTCGAGGCTACGCTCGGGGACTGGTTACTTGCTCGGGTGGATTACTTTTTTCTGAGCCTGGCACCATGTGACTACGTCACATACTGTCAGACTCGGGGACTAAGTGGGCACACTTCACCTCGCGGCGAATGTGTTTGTTTTTTCTGAAATACTCCGAGCCTCTAAAAGTTAAACCAAGGTTTCTTTAACCTCGTGGTCGGACTCTAAGTGGGCACACTTCATTTTACCACGCGGGAATTTTCAATTCTGAAATTGAGCTCCTTACACCCTTATGACAAGCCGTGCTCGGAACACACTGGTCGGCGATGGTGCACGCTGCTCGGCAACTGCTCACAACTGATCGGCGATTCGTTATGGTGGTCGGACCATGATTTGGACAGCTCGGTTTTTGTTCGCACCTGCTCGGAAAAGTTCAAGACGGCGTTGCTCAACGGGTACAAGGCGCTCGGGGACTAGCTGTGGGGGGTATGACCCCGGATACCCACGGCAGGCCATATGGGCTATGCCTCCAGAGGCGGTCCAGCCCACGAGAAGGAGCCTTGCGGGGCACGATTCTGCTCGGCGCCTCCCGCAAGGCATGGGAAGGATATCCGGAAGATGTCATGTAATCTGATAGGATATGTACGATTCCGTGTTTCTTGTAATCTGTTATTACTTTCCGGTTATTTCTCAGATCTAACCGACTTGTAACCTTGCCCTCCGGACTATATAAGGCGGGCAGGGACCCCCTACAAAATGACGGAAAATCATACGATAGCTAATACAAACCAACAGACCACGGGAGTAAGGTATTACGTCATACTGACGGCCTGAACCTGTATAACTCGTGTGTCTCCGTTGCCTTCTTGTTCTTGATTACACGCTCCTCTGCCGATCAATCTACCATCGCGGGATACCCCTCGGTGGACTGCCGACGATATTCTGTCGACAAGTAGACAGTAGTAGTAGATTGATTTTTTATGGTTAACCGCTGTGGTTGTCTGATATATATAGGGGGGTGTGGTTTTATCTGAGTAAAAAATATATCCAAGATATAATCTACAAGTTCACCGTAACATCAGAGGTGTTTCCATCGAATTTGAGTTGAATTAGACTCGGGCTGCCGATTTCTAAAATTGCCCTAGGCCAACAGCAGTCAAAACCGGTCTGGACTGGTTTGGTCTTCAGCAGCATGTGCATCGTGGCAGTCCAAACCGGTCTAGGCCGGTTTTCTACTTGTTTTGCTCAACTTTATATATATATAAATCCAAAATTGATTTTTTTATATAATTTGATTCTCAAATTTGAACACGTGAAATAAGATTGGCCTGTGAAGTTGTGAGCGCTGGTCGGTGAAGAACTACTTCTGTTGGTAACTTCGTATGCGTACGTGGATACTGCTTCGTATAGTAATCGGTAGGCGCCCCGCGCTGCCGCGCATCCACATCCACCGAACTGCATCATGGATATTCGATTCGAATTCCCCTTTCCCAGTTCCCTGGTGTGTTTCTCTGAGCGGCGAACTTGTAGCGGCCCGACCAGTTGTTTGTTTTTGGTAGATAAGTTTAATCGGTGCTGGTTTATTGTGAGAAAAAAATATTATTGATTGACTGAAAAGCCCTGTCTAAAATCAATAAGCCCTTGTTTAGTTGCCCGATTTTAAACAACCAAAATCATTGTGCTAGCATTGTAGCACATTGTAGCGTTTCGTTTGTATTTGTGAATTATTGTCCAATCATTGACTAATTAGGTTTAAAACGTTCGTCTCGCAAAGTACGATCAAACTGTGTAATTAGTTTTTGATTTCGTCAACATTTAGTACTCTATGTATGTACCGCAAGTTTGATATGACGAAGAATTTTCTTTTTACATAGTGCCAAAGTTTAGATTTTGGCGAGAACGAAACGCCCCCTAAGCCAACATGCTGCTTTACTCGACTACCGTACGTTGTCAGGGCACGTTTCAACGTGCTCGTCGTCGTCATTGTGGAGGGAGGGGATCGTGGTACATGCCGGTGCAAAATCGCAGAGCACAGTGAATGTCTTGAATGCAAACAAACAGGGGGAGCGGTAGGAGGGCATGCGTAGCTGCACAATTTAATGCACGCATCAGAAGGACTCCAGCTGTTCAGCCAGAAGCCCAGAGAACCGCTCTAGGCTCTCCTCGCCAGTCGCCTCTGGCCTTGACCCTTGAGCCAGCTGCTGCGTTCGGCCATGTAGAACGGCGAGGGCTCCAAGCGCGGTGGCTGGACCGCCTGCACCTTCATCGTCGGTACGTCCCGTACATTTTCCTCATCAGAGAGATTCAGAGTCAGCTAGCGGCGCGCTCTCGTTTCTCCGGCCCGACGGCCGGCGGCAATGTTTCGCCGCTGGGATTTGTTTCGCGTGCCCATGGGCCATGGATCTATGCTACGCATATATGCATGCAGTGTACGAGCTGTTCGAGCGGACGGCGTACTACGGCGTGGCGGCGAACCTGGTGGTGTACCTGACGGAGCGGCTGCACCAGGGCACCGTCCAGGCCGCCAACAACGTCACCAACTGGTCGGGCACCGTCTTCCTCACGCCGCTCCTCGGGGCCTTCCTCGCCGACGCCTACCTTGGCCGCTACTGGACCTTCGTCGCCGGCTCCGCCGTCTACCTACTGGTATGTACGTCATCGCTAATTAATAATTACCCCTCCTGAGTCCTCACTAACCAGTTATTACGTTAATTAATTTGTTTGCCATTACAGTACGTTTCACAAATAAACCGTTCGCAAGTTAATTCTTGGATTCTTTATTTCTAGCCGTTGGATATATTTTTTTTGGTGTCCCATGTTTTTGTGTATCCTAGAAAAACATAGTGAGGGGAATGAACCTCCCGTTAAATTTGAGGAAAAAAAATGCCCTGCAATAAATGAGATCTTATTGTCATGCTTGCGCAATAATTACATGTTGAATGCTTGTAAGTACTTTAGGACAAATCCATTCCAACCAGCTGATGAGCCACTACTTTGTGAATTGTGAGCAACATTGTAAACTACAGGTTCAGAAGGCAGAGCATCAGATGCCTTCCATTTTTCTAAAAAAAAGCGCATCAGATGCTTTTGTTCTACTAACATTGGTACAAAGGAACTTATTTGAGGTTGACTGTTCGGTTGGCTTCATGACTACTTTTGGATTGAGCTTATTCAATACGCATGGAATAATATTTTCTTCTCACAATATTTCAGCGTAAGCATCAGCGTAAGCCAAATTTCAGCATAAGCAAACAGGGTAAGGTTGTGTCAAATACTTCCACCATCCAAGAAAAGCATTTAATGTTTAAGTTGCTCTTTGTCCTAAGTCAAACTACCAAATTTATAGAGAAAATTGTTAACATTTATACACGAGTACATATACTCGTTCCGTTCCAAAATACATGACGTTTTTTACTTTTTAGACATCATGTTTGATTGTTGTGGGGGTATGGTCCTCGGTATCCACAAGACAAGACATGGGCCGCACCATCAGAGGTGGCCTAACCCACAAGATCAAGGCGTGCACAACGTTGCTCGGCGTGCACCGTAAGATATTGTATAGTACCAAATAGAATATTGTCCTTATAACCCTATCCCTCCAGAGTACATAAGGAGAGGCAAAGGTCCCCTAGTCGCTGGGCTACATCAAGATACATACATCTACACACACGCAATATCAGACGATAGCTATATAAACCAACAGACCATAGGAGTAGAGTATTACGTCATACTGACGGTCTGAATCTATTTAACTCGTGTGTCTCTATTGCCTTCTTGTTCTTGATCTCACGCTTCTCTGTTGATCAATCTATCTTCGTGGGATACCTCTCGAAGGACTGCCGATGATATTCTGTCGACAGTTGGCGCGCCAGGTAGGGGTTTACGTGCTGTTTCCTTATCAAACAAGATGTCTTTTTCTGTAGGCTCTTTGTCCCTCCTGCAGCTCGGCTAGATCTTCACGGTCGGATCGATCTCATGGATCATCAACGCTGATGGAGTCAGAGAGCTCCTCGAACCGGTGCAGATCAATTCTGCATCGATCACCCCCGTACCTACAACTGCAGATCCGATCTCGGAACCACCTCTGAGCTTGCCTTCATCGACAACTTATCGTCCGCTTCCTCGCTATCAAAGGAGGCAGATCAACAACGATGATCTGATCGCATTCATCGATCAGGTTGGTCTGAAGCTCGCCGATTACCTCTCCATCGTCGAATCGGCTCTGGACACTCTGGTTCAGCACCGACCACCCTCCGATCCAGATTATCAGAGACTGATCGGAAGGCTCCAAGGGTTACGGCCCTACCCTTCGGGCTCACCAACGTCTCCGCCACCTACCAAGACGCCCTAAGGGGTAAATTCACTGACCAGGTGGAAGATGTCTGCCCTCTCGCTGACCAGATCGCCGACCGACCTCCGTCGACCATCAACATGCTGCACGTCGGCCGACGCCCCGAAGCATCCCTCCAAACCATCCTAGAGGAGAATCCGGACCAGATAACATCAGACATCGTCGACCAGACTTTCTAAATCAAGCTAAGTCATAGATTTAATATTCTTCTAAATATTCTCCACTCTTCGTATATCGCCATAATGTTTCTCCGAGTTGCTTTCTCCATATTTGTTCTCCAAATGATTTTCTGAATCCCTGAACAGTCATGTTGATGCTCGGACGCCTCCAGAGACGGCCCTATCTCCGGCTTCTCCCTACATGTGCTACGGGCTCTACGCTCTACGTTATGGGTGGTCGGCAGCGGCTCTTTGGTCACACATGTTCCTCCTACACGTTCACGGGCTTCGCGCTCGACGTTATGGTTAATGGGCTAGCTAGGGCTGGAGACTCAGATACACACTAACTGTTCGGGCGGTTTATATTAAATACATCTTCACACCAACTGATCTCCGAGCTACTTACGCTATTTCATCGTCATTGTTGATTTTTCTTCGGAGTTCATATATTTTTACATCATGTAATACCAGTTCTATATATTTATATTGCAGGATCATTGAAAGGATCAAGATGCCCAAGAGGGGGATGAATTGGGCTAATTCTAAATTTCTTTGCAATAATTAAATCCTATGGTTAGCTCAATTAACCCCTTATGTCTAGAAAGTGTTTCTAATTGTTCTACCGCACAAAAGACTTGCAACCTAAGTTCAAATCCTACTCTAGCATGGCAATTCTATGAATATAAAGACAAGAATTGAATTGCTCAAAGTAAATGCTCAAAGTAAATAGAGAAGGAGGAACGCGGTGATGTTTTGCCGAGGTATCAGAGAGTCGCCACTCCCCACTAGTCCTCGTTGGAGCACCCGTGTAAGGGTGTAGCTCCTCCTTGATCCCCGCAAGGATCAAGTGCTCTCTATGGGTTTATTCTTTGACACTCCATCACGGTGAATCGCCCACAACAGCTCACAACTTGAGTTGGGTCACTCACAAGCTCCGCTGGGTGATCACCAAGCTCCCAATCACCACCAAGTCATCTAGGTGATGGCGATCACCAAGAGTAACAAGCACAAACTCTCACTTGATCACGATAAGCTTAATGAGAAGGTGGATGCACACTTTGCTACTCTTGATCTTCACTAATGAGGGCTCTCTTTGGGATTCTCAAATCTTAATTATCTCACTAGGACCTTGCTCTTCTTGGCACTCTCTAAGGTGTTTTTCAGCTGTTGAAATGAGCAAAAGTACCCCCACACACGAGCGGAGGTTGTATTTATAACACCGGCTGAAAAACAAACCATTATGTGCCTCTGTGGGGTGACCGGACGCACCGGTCAGTACACCCTGAACTCCAGTGGTTAAGTGTTGACCAAACGCAGGTCAGCGTCCGGTTAGCACTGACCGGACACGTCCGGTCACGTTTTCCCCTCACTGGAACCTTACTGATGTCAACCGGACTCTGGACCCCAGCGTCCGGTCACTTGCTGAGCAGCGTCCGGTCAGTAGCCGGAATCTGATCAGTGTCTGGTCAGCATTGACCGGACATGTTCGATCAGGATTCTCCCTCTCTAGGACCTTACTAGAGTCGACCGGACATTGGCCCTCAGCGTCCAGTGACTTGACCTCGCAGCGTCCGGTCACTTCTAGATGCTTTCACCTTGGTCAAAAGAACTGACCGGACCCTGAGCTAGCGTCCGGTCACACTGGAGCCAGCGTCCGGTCAATATTTGACCCTCCATTCACTTTCAACTCTCGATCATAGGTGAATGAAGTTTGCTCCATTGGATCAAAGGGTTGTTATGGAGCTACCTAGTGCTAGTTTTAACAAGTGTGCACCACACCTAACTTAGACTCACCTAGGTCAAGCTACCCGTTCATACCCCCCTTAATAGTATGGCCAAAGGAAAAACAAAGTTCTAAACTACTCTAAGTGTCTCTCCAACTTCAATCGACACTTAGAACTAGTCCATCCTTAACCTTGTCGTCCATCCTTTGAAAACCGAAACGATTTCCATCATAGGGGCATGACAACTATGATTGCCCAATCGATCTTCATTACCGTGACCTAACTCAATTGTTTCTGCAAAACATACGTTAGTCACAGTAATCACGTATTGTCATTAATCACCGAAATCCAACTAGGGGCCTAGATGCTTTCAATCTCTCCCTTTTTGGTGATTGATGACAATACTACCTTGAGAATGTGAAAGAGATGAGGTTTTTAACATGCTTGGTTTATATAAGCTTTTGGTAATAAGAACAAAAGTGTTAGGCAAGCTTATACGACCCAAGCCAACATGATGTACTCAAAAGATATAAAATAAGCATGAGTACAAGTAATAAAGCTCATTTGCATCGGAGTAAAACGCGGAAGCAAAGGCAAATGAGCATAGCACAAGTGATATGACATATAAAGAATTCAAAGTAGAGAGCACACATGTTATATATCACGATCACGTAGATATCACTATCATATAAATATAGTAGTAAACATGAATGCATAATGTATCACACACACAAATGCATAATAGTGTATCTCACATATAAAAACTCCAAATGTAATATATAAACTAATATAATAACTAAGCTCTCCCTAGATAAGTAGCTCCCCTAAGTCTAACATACTCAAACCTCCTCCCCCTTTGGCGTCAAACACCAAAACCTAAGGGTCGATCGATGGGGCTGCAGCGGACGAGCCGGGCGTTGAGGTACGAGGAGTAAGGTGGAACTGGGTGCCATGATCATCTGATCCTGAGCTCTGAGCTGTCTGACCCTCTAAAGCTAGTAGTGATACTGAAGCAGTCTGGGTCGGATCAGGAACTGGTGCTGTTGTAGGCTGGGCTGGTATAACTGAAGCAGCCGGCTCTAATGATGACACTAAGGAGGGGAGCGTCTCTGTTGTCGCTGTGATAGGTGCAACCATAGAAGGACCTGAAGCATGTAGGTATGGAGGAGTGGGCTACCCTGTCAACTCACTGAAGGAAGCTCCAAGACTCCTAGAGACTGAAGTGTCTGGCACTAGCAGCGACGACGTCTATGTCGGTGTGAAGCCCGTCTGAAGTGGTGTGAACTGTGACGCTACCACTGGCGAAGCAAACCACTGGGACACCTGCTCTGTCGGTGAAGCATACTATGCTGTTGGCTGTCCCTGACTCTAAAGTCCACTAGGCTATAACGCTGGAGTCATCGAAGTGGTGGCAGGCTGACCAAGCTAGGGCAAAGCCTATGGCGGTGGGGCCCCAATCCCTATCACTACATGCTACATGAATCCAAGAAGCTGCTGCTGCATGAGGATCTGCTGTTGATGCATGGCCTACTGCTGCTGCTGTAGAGCCTATGTCTGCTGCTGAATAACTAGCTACTATCGCTGGAACTCGTCCTATCAAGTCTAGAACTGAGCAAATGTAGCAGCTGTCTCCTGAGCCTATCGTGCCTGGTCCTGCATCATCCGCTCAAGTATAGCAAGAAGAGCGGGGTCTGTCTATGGGGCAAGTGCCGCTAAACTAGAGCTACCGACCTTAGCATCATGTCGTCGTGGAGGCATCTAAGGAATGGGTTGGTAGTCATCATCAGAACTGTCTCTGGGCTCGCTAGTGACCAACCCCTCTGCTGAGCAAGCTCCTCCTCCTCTGTGGCTGTAATACCCCTGATAATATCATCCTATTGAGCTGTAGTCTCGGGCACCTCTGGACAACGGCATGGCTAACTAGGTGCCTATAGTGTACTGTGGTGGATCATCTGAGTCAGGTTATAAGCAGGAAACTCTGTAGTGGCACCACTGTACTCAGCAATCATCTCAGGCGACCTAACAGTAATGGCTCTGTGGATAAGGAATGTGATCCAGTGAGCATAGGGTAGCTGCCTGTGACCTCTAAAACCCTCAGCTATAGTGCCCTCCATCTCTGACAGAAGAAAATCTCAAATATCAAAAATTGTCTGCTGCATCAGAGAGTTGAGAAGCTATAGCTGTATCTGAGTCAATCCCTCTCTGTATCCCATCCTCAGAAGTAAAGTCCTCATGATAGCCTCAATCACGCGAGCAGTGGGAGTGAGATCACTGGGGTTCCTCCTCGACCCCTCGCCAAAGGGCTCTATGAAACAGTGATGAACCAAGTCCGTAGGAGGTACCATACCACCATGAGGGTGTCTGGGGGTGCAGTCTGTCCATAGCACACCTCATGGAGCCTGACTGGCTGCTCCTGAAGCTTGAGAATCTCCCTGACCCTAGTGCTCGTCAGCCGGTAGTCTCTGCCACCGAATGCAAAGTGTATGAACCTATGTTGGGGGTCAATCCAGAGAGTAGCATAAAATTGTCGAACCCAAGATGGGACATACATTCCTGTCCGTCCAATAAGATATGTCAGCCCTGGTAAATAGGATAGGTACGGACGAATGTGCTCTTCAGCTGCTGCTACTATAGACTCTATGTTGCACACTCTGTGATCTGAAGACTGCTCTACTGTTGAGATAGGCATTATAGAAGTCCTCCTGTAAGGGTGTATAGAATCCCTCTGATGCTCTCTCATCCCTCCTGGGTGGAAATTACACCTCAAAGTCCACAAACCTCAGCTGCTGCATCTGCTTGGCTGTGGTGGCCCTTAGGTCAAGATAGGTCACTAGAGGCAGACCCTGCGGTCGAGGCGGTGGACGAGAACCCCTCCTCTGAGTGTCTGCCCTCGGCGTGACTGGAACACGAGTACAACCAGAGCGGTGTAACTATGGCTATGGTGCTGGCTCTATTTCCTCGGCCTGCTTGGCCTGCTCACCCTCTTGAGTCTGCTGAGCCGGTTGTGCCTCCTGTGTCTGCTCTACTGCCTATGGCTGCTGCTGTGGCTCCCCCTGAGGCTGAACCTCATCAATGGCAACACGCTGTCCGCCAATCATGAGAGTCCCAGCTGGACCACCATGAAGGCGCTCAACTGGCTCAAGTGAAGCCCCCGCTTCTGGTGAAAGCGGATCAGCAATCCGAACTCCACTACGAGTACCTCCTCTCTCGGCACGCTCTACGGCCTCTGCAACTACGGCGGCTCTCGCTGTATCTGCATCTAGATACTTGCGCTTCCTTGCTGCCAACTTATTTGTCGCCTTGCCTTTTGGTTCTGTAGGCTGGCGAGGCGGGGGCCTCGGATCCTCATCACCGGGACCACCTCTGACATTCTTTGTACGAGCCATCTAAAGGATCTGAGATGAATCAACTGTCGCTGACAAAGATCAACTATCACTTTCGAGGTTTGGCCTCGTTCCGTACTCACGAGCTTGGCCCTGAGTTAACTGAAAACTCTCACTAACACCTCAACAAAACCGACTCGCTGCATGATGGAATAGATAGGATATACAAATAATCTTAATTATTCATCTAGAGATGCAAAACCCTAAGAAAGCAAGCAATTTGGTACGAAATTGAACGTGGGGCTTGCTACCTAACGAACCGGCGATCCGAGAAGAAAAGAAACGACGCGCGGGGAACCATCGGGTCGGCAATCGAAGATTAGGGTTAGCAAAGCGCAGGAGGCTCTCCGGCGAGGAAGCAATGTAGGCGCTAGGGTACGGCAGCGGCACTGGAGATCCAACGGTGGTGCTACTGCTGTGAATCTTGGCGACAGCTAGGGCAGTGGAGGCGCGGCTGCTCTGCTGTGGTGGGAGCCCGGTGGCGTGCGGGCATGGCTAGGGCATGGCGCGGCGTAGGGTGAGGCGCGGGGTGCGGTGATGCGCGGGCTTGCGGCGCAGGACAGGCAGCGCGGCGAGCTGGAGCTGCTGTGAGCGGGGACGACGGCGATGGGTGTGGCGCGGTGGCTCGAGACGGCAAAAGGCACTACGGCGATGCGGGATACAGGACACGGCGGGGTGGATTAGATTAATATACGGTTCCCCGACGTGAGAATTGGAAAGGAGAAAAGAGTTCGTATGCCGCATGATTCCTATTGACTGGACGCTCCGGTGGCAATGACCGGACGCTGCCACCCAGCGTCTAGTCGATTCCAGAGAGGTCCAATTCCTCTGGAATCGTGACCGGACGTGTCTAGTGGACAACAACCGGATGCAGCCAGAGTCCGGTCAATACAGCCTTCATCTTCTTCACACGACCGGACGCTGAAATCCTTCTGACCGGACGCTGAAACGCAGAGTTCGGTCACTCCTTCGCAACAAGTTCACCTCCTGTGAACTGACCGGACACTGGACTCCAGAGTCCGATGCAGCGTTCGGTCACTCTTTCTTTAGTAAATCTTCAAAGTCCTTCGTGCTGCCTGTTCCCAATCAAGTCCCAACTCGAATAAGATCCAAATAAACTCCAATTGGGACTGATGTGAGTGACCTCTCTTAAACCCTCAAGTTTTTCAAAATATTTTGCCTTAGGCTATAATTCTTTTTAAGAAAATAGGCAATAAGAGGGCAATTTGAAGACAAACAACAAAACAACATTCATGCATATGCAATGCAATACTTGTAAGTAAATCTAGTTGCTTGTCAAGTTTGATTCAAGGTTAAGCTTCTTCACACGCTTTTCGGTGGTTATCTTAACCATGTTAGACAAGCCCTATATGCATTACAAAACATTAACCATGTTGTATATTACAATGCAATGCAAGGGACAACACAAGCTCATTTTTAGTGAAGTTACTAAAATCAAGCACATTGAGCTCATTCCGCAATCTACATAATGTTGCCTCATCTAGCGGTTTAGTGAAGATATCCGTCAATTGATCATCGGTCCTTACACCTTCTAGTGATATATCATTTTTAGCAACATGATCTCTAAGAAAGTGATGGCGAATATCTATGTGTTTGGTGCGAGAGTGTTGAACCAGATTATTAGCAAGTTTTACCGCACTTTCATTGTCGCACAAAAGAGATACTTTATCTAGAACTACACCATAGTCTAGCAAAGTTTATTTCATGTAAAGTATTTGTGCACAACAAGCACCCGCGGTAATGTATTTCGCTTCGGCGGTGGACAAAGCCACACTTTTGTTTCTTGGAGGACCAAGACACAAGTGATCTACCAAGCAAATGGCACCCTCCGGATTTGATCTTTCTATCAACTTTGCAACCGGCATAATCCAAATCGGAATAGCCAACTAATTCAAATATAGCTCCTTTGGGATACCAAAGGCCAATGCTTGGTGTGTGTTTAAGATACCTAAGGATTCTTTTTATGGCAATTAAATGAGTTTCCTTAGGATTAGCTTGAAATCTAGCAAACATACACACACTAAACATGATGTTGGGCCTAGATGCAGTCAAGTATAACAAGCTATCAATCATAGAGCGGTAGAGAGTTTGATTAACCGGGTTACCTCCCTTATCTAGGTCGAGATGTCCATTAGATGGCATTGGTGTCTTGATTGGCTTACATTCATCCATCTTGAATCTCTTGAGAAGATCATTAGTATATTTCTCTTGAGAGATGAAAATCCCCTCTCTCATTTGCTTGACTTGAAAACCAAGAAAGAATGTAAGCTCTCCAATCATTGACATCTCGAACTCCTTCGACATCAATTCACCAAACTCTTTGCATGAATCTTCATTTGATGATCCAAAGATGATATCATCAACATACATTTGACAAATGAAGATATGTCCATCAAGCTTCTTGGTGAATAGTGTGGTATCGACCTTTCCAATGGTGAAGCCCTTCTCAATGAGAAAGTCCCGAAGGCGCTCATACCAAGCTCTTGGGGTTTGCTTAAGCCCATATAATGCCTTGGACAACATATAAACATGATTAGGATATCTAGGGTCTTCAAACCCGGGAGGTTGATCAACATAGACTAGTTCATTAATAAAGCCATTTAAAAATACAATTTTTACATTCATTTGATAAAGTTTTATTTCATGATGTGATGCATATGTAAGGAGGATACGGATGGCTTCTAATCTTGCAACCGGAGCAAAGGTCTCTCCAAAATCCAAGCCTTCAACTTGAGAGAATCCCTTTGCAACTAGTCTTGTCTTGTTCCTCACAACAACACCTTGATCATCTTGCTTGTTTCAGAACACCCACTTTGTTCCAATGACTCTTGCTCCTTTTGGCCGCTCTTCAAGAGTTCAAACTTTATTGCGGGTGTAGTTGTTTAACTCTTCATGCGTTGCATTTATCCAATCTAGATCTTGAAGAGCTTATTCTACCTTAGTAGGCTCAAAACAAGAGACAAAAGAGTAATGAGCAATAAATAAAGCAAGTTTTTATGATCGAGTCATTATACCCTTTGATGTACTCCCTATGATGAGATCTTGTGGATGATTTTGAAGTAGAGGTGTATTTCTTCTATTGACCACTTGAGGGGGAGGTTGTGGAGCATTAACATCTTGTGCTTGTACCACCATTTATTCATGGGAGACATGAGTATCTTCATTTTCTACTCTTCCATCTTTTTCACCATCTTGTGGCACACTTGATGAAGAAGGTGGATCAATTATTTGCACATCAACTTCATCATCTTTAGGCTTGATGTCTCCAACCGGAATGTTCTTCATAGCCTCCCTCAATGATTCATCACCTATATCATCAAGATTCTCATGTGCTCCTTGGGAGCCGTTAGATTCATCAAATTCCACATCATATGGTTCTTCAACCAAGCCGGTGGCATGATTAAATACTCTATATGCTTTGGACTTTGATGGGTAACCAATAAGAAAATAAATATCACAACGTCTTTGAAACTTCCCAAGGTGTTGCCGCTTCTTGTAAATGTAGCATTTGCAACCAAATACCCTAAAGAAAGAGACGTTCGGCTTCTTCTCATTGAGCAACTCATAAGGTGTCTTGCCAAGAAACTTCTGAAAGAATAGGCGGTTGGATGCATAGCATGCGGTGTTGATAGCTTCCACCCATAGAGCTTCGGGAGTGTTGTACTCATCAAGCATTGTTCTTGTAAGAGTGATCAATGTTCGGTTCTTTCTCTCAACTACACCATTTTGTTAAGGAGTATATGTTGCGGAGACCTCATGCTTGATCCCAACTTCATCACAATAGGCTTCTATATTTGTGTTGTCAAATTCTTTTCCATTGACGCTTCTTATCTTCTTTAGCTTCACTTCAAACTCATTTTATGCCCTCTTTGCAAACTTCTTGAAACAAGATGCAACTTTAGATTTGTCATGAAGGAAGAATACCCATGTGTATCTTGATTAGTCATCAACAATCATGTAACACCTCGGGTGTTTAAATATTAAAATCTGACATGTCATCATATGCATTGCAAAGCATTTGGCATTTGGTGAAAACTTTGAGATGCATACACTAATACAAGTTTATATTTATGTGGTATGTGTTGCATTGTATTATTTGACTCAAGTTCAAAGTTTGTTTGGATTTTGAATTTTTCGAGAAAACCCCGCTTTTCAGCATTTAAATTCTACCCTGAAAAACTCATTTCAAAATCTAAGCATATTTTGGGGTTGAGCTTAAAAGCAAAAGTGTAGAGCTTGTCAAGTTATACAAAGTTTGTTTTTGGAGTTTTCAAAGTTGTTTTATAAAATTTAAAGTAATTTGAAAAGGCATAATTCTTTAAATGTTCCCTTTTTGAATTCAAATTTGCATTTTAAAATGTAGACCGAATTAGGGGGTGGTTATAAAAGCAAAGTTGTAGAACTTTTGATTTTGAACAACTTTTATTTTTGGAGATTTTTGAGTTGTTACATAAATTTGGGAGTAATTTGGATTTTTAAATCGAATGACAGTTTGGTAATTTTGATGAACAGTAATCGTTGCTTTTCTTCCTCGCGGCCAGCAGCACCGCCGTCGCGAGCGCGTCGTCGTGGGCAGAGCTCTCCGATGCGTATTTGTCCTTGCTCAGCGTAGCTCTAGCTTTGCCTTGATGCCGTGGTCCTTAATACCTTGTTGCTTGATCGTTTTGTCCATCGCAGTCGCCGGAGCACCACCACCGTCGACGTTTTGCTCCGCCGTGGTTGCTCGGATCGTTGACCTGCTTCACCGTTGCTTCTCCAGCCCCGTTCTTTGCTCCATTGAGCTCAGGGTGAGCTACTGGTGCTTCCTGTGCACGTCGAACCACTCATCCGTTGTTCTTCCGATCCAGCTTTATGCTCTAGTGCGTTCGAGGTGAGCTCCTGATTCTTTCCGAGTTGTTTATGTGAGCTCCTGGTTCTTTCCGAGTTGTTTGTGTGAGCTCCTGGTTCTTTCCGAGTTGTTTATGTGAGCTCCTGGTTCTTTCTGAGTTGTTTGTGTGAGCTCCTGATTCTTTCCGAGTTGTTTGTGTGAGCTCCTGATTCTTTTCGAGTTGTTTGTGTGAACTCCTGATTCTTTCCGAGTTGTTTGTGTGAGCTCCTAGTTCTTCCCGAGTTGTTTGTGTGAGCGGGTGTTTTGAAAATGAATTTTTCCTTTTTCAGAAATGATTGAATAGTGCTATAATTTGTTATTTTTGTGTAGATTTATTTAGAGCTAAAAAAATTATAAAAATTTTTGTGTGACCTCTCTGTGATGAATATTATTTAGTAAAAATATGAAATATTGATTTACAGAACTTTTTGAATGTAATAAAAATTGCTCAATTAATTAATAAATGGATTTCCATGATTTTTCTAGGCTCAATTAATTATCCAAAAATTATGAGATTTGTTTTGCCACTTAGTTATCATGTGATGAACGTTTACAAAAATTTTGAGGTCAATTGGAACAAGTTGATTTATTTCATAATTCTTAATTAAATAATTCATTCATAAAAGCAAATACTAACTTTTAATGATTTAGGTTTTGATTGAATTTTTGATTGAGTGGTGTCCTTGGGTCATTAGTTGGTAATGATCTTTGGCAATCGATATAAGTAGTACGAAAAAGAATTGGTTAGTTTGACTTATAACCGTACCGCGAAGGAAAGTTGTATTCAAGTTAATTTTTGCATCCATCATCGAGCATCATGTTTTGTATTCCGCATCATGTTAAACATGTCATTGTTATTACGTGTAGTGAACGAAGGTGAACACATGGTAGTTAATCAAGTTGTTGAGGAGGTTAATCCGTCTGTTGTGGTCGGATCAAATACTTGTGAAACGTCGCAGGAGCCGGATTTTTCCGTCAACGAAGGCAAGCCCCGGATGCATACAACCCTACCTTGTGTTTTATAAATTTATTTTGCTTTTGCTTTCCGTTACTGCATTAAGTGGTTAGGAGTTAAGTAAGAGCCTAATTGGTGCATTACCACCCTTGTTATTCCATATTTACCATATTACCAGTTTTAAACTCGTATATGCCTAGTTTTGCTTAGCTATGCATAGAACGGTGAAAGTCGGGTGACTACCTGCCACCTGCAAGTTTTAAATGAAACATTGGTTAATTATGTTAGGATATGATATGGGAATGTGGAGTAATAAATCTAGACCGGGCGGACTCGGTGAGTGTGAGCCACCAGACATGGAGGTCTTGTGAGCGGGTTTTTTCCGCCTGTGTTGATTAAGGCACGTCCGTTGTTGAATTGTATGAGGTGAGAATTTGTAGTATTAACCACATACTCCAGTAAGCCTGAACTTGGCAATTCTATTACGAGAAGGGCTACTCGCGCACTGGGAGTGGAGAGATGGCGGGAATAGCGTGTACCCACGTGGCAATGGGCTGGATTGGTGGAGTACTGTATTCTCGGGTGGCGCGGACCTGTTCTTGTTTTAGAGGATCCGAGGGTAGGTTGGTATATGTAGGTCTGGAACCTGCATATGTCGTGTGGTCTGGAATCCCCAGCTGGGTCTTAATCGGTTCAAATCGTCGTTGCTCCTCGGTTATGGAGACTCAACTCACTGTTCATCATCGTAGTACTAATAACTGGAACTCGAATAAGGCTTGTGAAGGTGTTAGATATGAAGTTTCATGATCTCAGCGCGGATCGTGTCAGCTTTGTATATAATTCTTATGAAGTTTTCTATATAAAGAATTTTGTTGAAAGAGCTTTTATGCAAAAGAACTTTGATTATTGCTAAAGCCATACCTTGAATCCCTAAGCCTGTATTCCTGAGTCTTCTCAGTGTTATTTTGGTTAAGTCTTGTTGAGTACTTTTGTACTCAGGGTTCGTTGACCCTTGTTGTAGGTGAGCCTCATGAGCAGATCTGTTTTGGATCATGCTGCATAACTATCGTTCGTTCTGACGATGAGAAGTAAATGTGGATCCTTGGGTAGGATGTTTAATTTGTGTGTAATGTATATGTTAATTATGCCACTCCACTACTACTATGGTTTATAATAATTATCGAACTTAGTTTGTAAGGTTTGAAACAACTGGTTTGTAAACTATGTTATCGTAAGACTTCCGCTATTTTTACTCTGGTACTGATATTTGAATAAATGTTGTAATACTGCATTGACTCTGTAACGTGATCCTGCTCGGAAATCGTGGATAATTCGGGGTTCCCCGAGGACACCCGATAGTCTTTTTAAGTTAATGGAAACATATGCATAGATGTCAAAGGTCGTCGGACAGCGACAGGTGCATGTGGGCCCTATAACTTAGGAGGTTCTGCCACAAATCACAAGACAATAAAGATTTCCTCCCAAACTCTTGTATGTTATTGGTCCAAATAAGTCCATATGAAGGAGTTCTAGCACTCTTGTGGTTGACATGAAAGCTTTGGTTGAATGAGTAATTGCAACTTGCTTGCCGGCTTGACATGCACTACAAAGCTTGTCCTTCTCAAACTTCACATCCTTCAACCCTCTCATCAAATCATTCTTCATTAGCTTCTTGAGTGAGTTCATCCATAGCCACCTAAGTGTTGTTTTGGTGAATAGGAATGTCTTTAAGTTAGCATCTTTAGAGGTGAAGTCCACTAGATATAGGTTGTTGTACCTAAATCCTTTGAATATCACTTGATCAGCATCCTTCTTAGATACAACAACTTCCTTTTCAGTAAACAAGCATTGGAAGCCAAGATCACACAATTGTCCAACGGATAGCAAGTTGAAGCTCAATGAAGCAACATATAGCACATTTGAGATAGAATGATCATTTAATATTGTCATTTTACCCAATCCTTTCACCTTGCCCTTTGAATTATCTCCAAATGTGATTCTTTTTTGTCCATCTACTTCTTCATCTAGGGAGGTGAACATACAAGGATCACCCGTCATATGTTGTGTGCAACCACTATCAATAATCCAATGACTTTCATCGGTCTTGTAGTTCACCTACACACAAGAGATCAAGATTTAGGAACCCAAACTTGTTGAGGGCCCTTCACCTTCTCAACAAGTGACTTTGCTACCTAAATTTTCTTAGGCCTATTCTTGTTGGGAGGACCTAAGAACATCACTTTCATATTTCCACTAGAATCCTTTCTAAGCATGTAGTGAACATTGAAGGCAAAAGGTCTAGCATGCTTAGGCAAGGGTTGTGGTGGTGGAGTTTGGCACTCATGAGCAAAGTGGCCTTCTTGTCCACACTCAAAACATCTTTTTGATTTTGGCTTGGACTTATGTTGTTGTTGAGCTTGAGCCTTCTTCTCTTGATTTGTCAAGTACTCAATGTCACTTCTATCTATCTTTATGACGGTGTTCATTAGTAGCTCACTTTGAAGATGCTTGCCTCTAGTGAACTTGCTCAATCCAATCTTAAGATGCTCTTTCTTCAACTTGAGCTTCTTGTTTTTTTTCTTGAGAGCATCATTGTTTTTCTCTTCCTTGAGCTTCTTGTTCTTATCTTTGGGCTTCTCATTCTCAAGGATCAAACCATCATCATGAACAATAGTTTCTAGCACAATAGACTTGGTGGTTTTGAGTTCTTCAAGATCTTTCTTGAGCTTTTTATTGTCATTCTTGAGCTTGACAAACTCATCATAGTCATTGGCTTCAATCACTTGCTTGCCCTTACTACTAGAACTTTGCTCAATGCTCTTAATAATCAAGTCATCACATGATGTAGCTATATCAATCTTAACAACATCGTTAGTAGCATCATGTGGCTCATTAGATAAGAATTCTTGAGCAATAACAAGAGTATCATGATTAACCTTAAGAGTGGTATATTCTTCTCTTAGCTTGTTGTGGCTAGTGATGAGCTCATTATGTGTCCTCTCAAGTTTATCATGTTTATCTTTAAGCTTTTTCTTAGAAGATTTGAGCTCCTTGAGTTTGGATGATATAGCATCATTTGCTTCTCTAAGCTCAACACTAGCCTTTTTGGTCATATCACATTTTGCTAAAAGTGCATCATTTTAGCCTCTAGCTTTTCATTCTTAGCTCTAGTTTTTATAATGATCTTAGTGTATTGTTTTAGTAATCTAGCAAGATCATCATAAGAAGGTGATTCATATTCATCATCATCACTATCGCTGTCATCTTCACTAACATGCTCATCATCACTACTATCATCATTGTTAGATACCTTGCGGTCACCCTTGGCCATAAGGCATAGGTGTGTAGAGGATGATGGCGGTGGTGGTGATGAAGATGATGAAGAGTTGATAACAATTGCGGTCACCTTCTCGTTGTCACTATCATCATCAGATGAGGCACTAGATGAATCAATGTTCATGAGCCAATCACCGACAATGTATGTCTTTCCACTCTTCTTCTTCTTCTTGTGGAAGTTCCTCTTCTTGCCATCTCTCTTCTTGTATGGCTTGTTCTTCTTCTCTTCTTCTTCTTCATTACTTGAGTCTTCTTTCTTGCCCTTGTATTTGTTCTTGAACTTGTCTTTCTTGGCTTTAGTGCATTGGTGTGCTAGATGACCAAGTTCTCCACAATTGAAGCAATCCATCTTGGAGATTGGCTTCCTTTTAGAGCTAGTGAAGAACTTCTTCTTCTTGCCATCAAACTTGATGCCACTCTTGAGCTTCTTTATCATCTTGGCGGTCTTCTTCACCATGAGAGCAAGACTTTCATCATCAACTTTATCATCACTTGAGTTTTGATACTCAAGTCTTGCTTTACCCTTCTCTTGGCTAGCTTTGAATGCTAAGTCCTTATCTTTCTTCTTGGTAGAGGATGAGTCATCTTATGGCCTGATGTGCATGTACATCTCATGAGCATTGATCTTTTCCAAGATTTGTGTCGGTGTAGCGGTGGAAAGATCACCTTGATGTAGCACGGTCACAATATGCCCATATTTATTAATGGAGAGGACACTCAAGATCTTTCTTATAACATCGGATGGTTGCATTTGAGTGAGTCCAAGTCCATTGACTTCCTCTACAAGAACATTTAAATGAAATACATTTCATAAGCACATTCTTTAGGAAGCATTTCAAAAATGTTGAGCTTTTTCATGACAAGATGATAGCGTTCCTCACGCTCACTCTTAGTTCTCTCATGAAGCGCACAAATGTCTGACTATAGTGCATAGGCGTCTTTGTGGTTCCTCACCCAATTGAACACATCTTTGCAAAGGCCTCTAAAGATGGTGTTTCGAGCCTTTGCATTCCATTTCTCGTAATTCACCTCATCGCCTTGTAGGTGAGTAGCATCTCGAGGTTTTGGGAAGCCTTGTGAGGTATCTAGAGCTTCTAGATACGTCTCCATACGAATTTTCTAATAAGGAAAATCATCTCCCTCAAAGATAGGAGGAGGTCCATCCCCGTAAGATATCTTGCTCTAGGCGGTTAAGCCTAAATACATGAGCACGAGGCTATGATACCACATGAAAGGATCAAGATGTCCAAGAAGGGGGGGGTGAATTGTGCTAATTCTAAATTTCTTTGCAATAATTAAATCCTATGGTTAGCCTAAATACCCCGTTGTGCCTAGAAAGTGTTTCTAATTGTTCTACCGCACAAAAGACTTGCAACCTAAGTTCTAATTCTACTCTAACATGGCAATTCTATGAATGTTAAGACAAGAATTGAATTGTTCAAAGTAAATGCTCAAAGTAAATAGAGAAGGAGGAACGAGGCGATGTTTTGCCAAGGTATGGGAGAGTCGCCACTCCCCACTAGTCCTCGTTGGAGCACCCGCGCAAGGGTGTAGCTCCCCCTTGATCCGCGCAAGGATCAAGTGCTCTATACGGGTTGATTCTTCGACACTCCATCACGGTGAATCACCCACAACCGCTCATAACTTGAGTTAGATCACCCACAAGCTCCGCCGGGTGATCACCAAGCTCCCAATCACCACCAAGCCGTCTAGGTGATGGCGATCACCAAGAGTAACAAGCACGAACTCTTACTTGACCACGACAAGCCTAATGAGAAGGTGGATGCACACTTTGCTACTCTTGATCTTCACTAATAAGGGCTCTCTTTAGGATTCTCAAATCTCAATCACCTCACTAGGACCTTACTCTTCTTGGCACTCTCTAAGGTGTTTTCAGCTGTTGAAATGAGCAAAAGTACCCCCACACATGAGCGGAGGTTGTATTTATAACACCGGCTAAAAAATGAACCATTATGTGTTTTTGCGGGGTAACCGGACACACCGGTCAGTACACCCCGAACTCCAGTGGTTAAGTGTTGACCGGACGCTGGCCAGCGTCCGATTAGCACTGACCAGATGCGTCCGGTCATGTTTTTCCCTCACTGGAACTTTACTGATGTCGATCGGACTCTTGACCCCTCACGTCCGGTCACTTGCTGAGCAGCGTTCGGTCAGTAGCCGGAACCTGATCAGTGTCTGGTCAGCATTGACCGGACGCATCCGATCAGGATTCTCTCTCTCTAGGACCTTACTATTGTTGACCAGACGCTGGCCCTCAGTGTCTGGTGACTTGACCTCACAGTGTCCGGTCACTTCCAGATGCTTTCACCTTGGTCAAATGAACTGACCGGACCCTGAGCCAGCATCCGGTCACACCGGAGCCAGCGTCCGGTCAGTATTTGACCCTCCATTCACTTCCAACTCTCGATCATAGGTAAATGAAGTTTGCTCCATTAGATCAAAGGGCTGTTGTGGAGCTACCTAGTGCTAGTTTTAATAAGTGTGCACCACACCTAACTCACTAGACTCACCTAGGTCAAGCTACCCATTCATACCCCCCTTAATAGTACAGCCAAAGGAAAAACAAAGTCCTAAACTACTCTAAGTGTCTCTCCAACTTCAATCGACACTTAGAACTAGTCCATCCTTAACCTTGTCGTCCATCCTTTAAAAACCGAAAGGATTTCTATCGTAGGGGCATGACAACCATGATTGCCCAATCGATCTTCATTACCGTGACCTAACTCAATTGTTTTTGTAAAACACACGTTAGTCACAGTAATCACGTATTGTCATTAATCACTGAAACCCAACTAGGGGGCTAGATGCTTTCAATCATCATCCAGGTGGTCAGGCCACCGGGCCTTCGGACTTCTTCACCGATCAACTGGTCGAACCGCTAGGTTCATAGACTTTGTCGCCGACCAGTTGATTGGACTGTTCGTCGATCGCTTCTACTTAATGTTTACTTCGCTGCCGACCAGTCGACCAGATTGTTCGTCGTTCGTGCTTCATCGCCAGCTACGTCAGGGACTCCTCGGCGCTCAATTTCTTTGTGCTCGAGGACTAAGTGGGCACACTTCACCTTGCAGACATCGCTAGCGACGCCGAGGACTCCTTGGTGCTCAGACATCGTCAGCGATGTTGGGGACTTCTCGGTGCTCGAACATCACTAGCTACATCAGGAACTCCTCGATGCTTGGACATCGCCAGCTACACCGGGACTCCTCTGTGCTCGGACATCGCCAGCTACGACGGGGACTCCTCGGTGCTCGGACATCGCCGGCTACGCCGGGGACTCCCTTGGTGGTCGAATCTTGCTACGTCTCATCGGTGTGCTATCAAGCTGCTCCATGCTGTTCGGATCAGGGTGCTGATCTTAGGCAACATGTCTGGGGTCTTGATATGCGCATATCAGACGACGTCGGCAAGCTTTCAGACTTCTTTTTCTTTGACCATGCTACAAGATTCATTCTTCATCTTCCAGCAGGCTCGGAGACTAAGTGAGCATACTTCACCTTACGGTGAATGTGCGCTTTTCGATTCAGAGCTCCGCCTGTGGACCGGTTGCCTACTCAGCCGGTCTTCTGCCTTTCTTCTACTTTCTGACCCTGGCACCATGTGACTGCGTCACCTACTATCAGGCTCGAGGACTAGCTGTGGGGGTATGGCCCCCAGTATCCACAAGATAAGACATGAGCCACACCGTCAGAGGTGGCCCAGCCCACAAGATCAAGGCGTGCACGACACTGCTCGACGTGCACCGCAAGATATTATATAGTACCAAATAGGATAATGTCCTTGTAATTCTACCCCTCCAGAGTATATAAGGAGAGGCAAGGGTCTCCTAGTCGCTGGGCTACATCAAGATACACACATATACACACACACACGCAATATCAGACGATAGCTAATACAAACTAACAGACCACAGGAGTTGATGAGTACAGGCCCGATCTTCCGAGAGGTAGCCGGTAAGTTCGATTTGTGGAGATCTCGACGTTGGCGATCCGGCTTCAAATCAGATGCGATTCGAACCCTGCAACCGTTACACCACTACTCTGTTGGATATCAACCAAGCACAACTTGATTGACCTCGCCAAGAAGGCTTTTCCTACAAGCGAATCGAAGAGCACAAGCAAGAAGGTAAAACACGCAATCTGAAATTATAAATATGAATGACGCGAATATCAATAGAGGGTTCAAGAACTCGGTTCCAAAGGACTAATCGACACAGTGGAGGAGATCAAGAACAGGGGCCTTGGATTACTGTAAAAGGATTTGTCACCACAGTTACAATGAACGATTCAGTTTCTCGATGGAAAACTAAACTCTAAACAAAACCCAATTGTGTAGCAGCGGCGGCGGCTGTGTTTATAGTCTAAGACTCGACCTAGGGTTGGGGACGGCCAGGGGTTGGGCGCCCACAACTTGGGCTTAAGGCCCGACACGATACATGGCCAAGTTGGCCCAAATAGGTGACGCAGCACCTTGCCGTGGTCACACAGAATGATCCACGGACCTTCTGGAGCTGGGACCAGATCCAAAACGACGGCGTCGTCGTCCCCTTTCCAACGCATCCAAGAACGGCCCGTTTTGATGTCGTATGAGAAAGTTATGACCGAAACAGTGACGACGTGTCTGCTGAATCCGAGGGTGACGTGGCAGCTGAGTTGGGAACGAATTGCAACTTGGGGAAGACCATGGCGTCGGTGTGTCCAGCGTGGCGATGTCCTCATCATCCTCCCCTTCTCGAATTGGAGTCGTCCTCGACTCCATCTTGGCGATGTCCTCATCATCCCCTCCTTGTAGAATTAGAGTCGTCCTCGACTCCATCCCATCATCAGTGAACTCCTGTAAAAGGTTAGTGACAGCAGGCAATGCACCAGACATAAAAGGTTGACAAAACATAGTATAACATGGTGCATCAGGATTATCACATAACTCAGCAGTAGCAGGAGTTGTAGCAAGAAAAGCACCTCCTTTTAACTTAATCCCATTATTTTTATCAATGTCTGTTGGATGTTTATTTTTGATCTCATTAGCATGTTTAATAATATCCATAGGAGACAAAGGCAGCAATGTAATTTTCTTGTCCTTATGTATGATAGTGTATGTATTAGTTCTACCATGGTGTAAAGCATCATTATCAAATTCCCATGGGCGACCTAACAAAATGGAACAAGCTTGCATAGGGACAACATCAAAATCAGCAGTATCATGATAAGAGCCTGTGAAAAAGCTAATGCGTGCTGATTTAGTTACCTTAGTCTTACCACTATTATTGAACCATTGAAGTTTATATGGATACGAATGTTGTCGTGTGGTCAAGCCAAGCTTGTCAACCAAATCTGAACTCACCAAGTTGTTGCAACTCCCGCTATCAATGATAGTGAGAACACGACAACCCTGCACAATGAGATACATGTGGAACAAATTGTGGCGTTGGATCTTCATCTCTTCTTCATGACCCACACGTGTACTCAACACACGCTGCACAAGAAGGCTAGGGTAGTCCGCGGCAGCAGCCACGGAGTCAATGGTGATGGCCTCCTTGTCTTGATCGCCCTCGGTGGGATCTGCATCAATGTTAGCAGCAAGGGCTAAATCATCTTCAACATCACTAGCACTTACATATCCATCCTCGGTAGCAATGAAAGCGCGACGACTGGGGCATTCCTTCATGACATGTCACATGCCTTTGCATCG
Organism: Miscanthus floridulus; assembly: GCF_019320115.1. Taxonomy (NCBI): domain Eukaryota; kingdom Viridiplantae; phylum Streptophyta; class Magnoliopsida; order Poales; family Poaceae; genus Miscanthus; species Miscanthus floridulus. The sequence continues at coordinate 30,335,356 of NC_089581.1, read as the reverse complement.
GTGGCAAATGATTTTAGAGCTAGACGAGGAGGAGCTAGTAGAAGCACCCGGAGTGCCACCTTTCTTCAGCTGTGGAAACTGCACATTAGACAATTTACTTACCCCAGAAGAAAATGGAGGTGTAGATGGCTGTGGTGCAACAGGAAGCTTGGGCGTCTCCGGCTCGGAACGCTGCTGAAAATTCCTCCCATTGTTAGACCTGAAAGGCTGGTGTTGTTTGCGTCCCTGTACTTCTCGTTCGGCCTTAATAGCAAGATGATACAATTAGGAAAAATTGCGCCATTCTTTGTAATCAAGTATGTTCTGTATATCATGGTTTAAACCACCAAAAAATCTAGCACTAGCATCATGATCATCTTCATTTATACCACAACGTGCTAAACCAATAAGCAATTCTTGATAGTATGCTTCTACTCCTTTATCACCTTGTTTTAAAGTTTGTAGTTTCAAACGTAAATCACGTTGGTAATAAGGAGGAACAAAATGAGATGTCATACGTTGCTTTAAAACATTCCAAGTTTGAGGCACAGCAGCAGCATTATTGGCATTGCAAAGATCACTCCACCAGAACAAAGCAAAATTAGTAAACTCACTAGTAGCAAGTCTGACTCTATGCTCAGCAGGAACATTATGAGAATCAAATTTTTGTTGAACAGCAAGCTCCCAATCTAAATATGCCTCTGGATCAACATTACCAGCAAAAGGTGGTAGACTAAATTTAATTTTAGCAAAAGGATCATTATTACCATGATTATTACCTGCCATACCGCGACGATTGAAGTTGAGGCGGCGACGGGCACCACCGTCAGCATACGCATCTTCATCACCAAAAACATCCTCATCTTCATCATCAGCACGATAAGGTGGAGGGCGTTGCTCAAGCTGTTCAATGCGGGTGACCAGATTGTTCATGTTGCGCGTCAGCTCGGTCATAAGATTGCGTTGTTCAGTCATGAACGTTGCAAGCTCGCCCTTGGACACGCACTCATTGAAGTCCGTCGGAGTTCCTGCCATGGTTAGAAGATAGAAAAAGACAACACCAAAGTATTATCCCTAGCAACTAAAAGGAAACAAGTGGTGGTGATGGTGGTGAAAGTGGAATGCAAAATCACAAGCGGCTTACCACCGTCTTGCCTGTATTCTTACCAACGCCAAATAGGAGCAAAACCAAAGTGACGAAGCAATCTGTTGTTGAGCGTGGGTAACAGTTGCAAGATGAACCTGTGCTGACAGAAGAATATGTGGAGCTATGGGTAGGCACACAATATGACAGCAAGGATTAGCAATTAACGAGTGCAGAGTAGCGATTGTTCAATCTAGATCCAAAGTACAAATCACAGGTGCTGGCTAAGACGTGTTGAGACGTAGCGCAACAATATGAAAACAAAGAAAGATCGCAAGAACTCACAGAACAAGCAAATAGCCCGGATTTCTCCTTTTTCCTGAATTTTTTCCCGGGTTTTTCCAAAAGGCACTAGTAGGAAACAAAATTTTTTTTTTACTATTTTTTTATACTTTTCTCTGAACAAGGATCACAAAAGATGCAACCACAAAAATTGACACCTACAACTGAGGTGGGATGTGGTCTACAGAAATTCAGCACGTTCTCTGAAAAACGTGCAAAAACTTTAACAATTTTTTTTCTATATTTTCCTGAATTTTTTTGGCAATTCTGATGAAACCAGCCTAGTTTGGGTCGGGTCCAAATGGTGTCAAGAAGCTGTTGAAAAAATTTTAGATTTTTCTGATAAACGAGCGAAAAGTTATGCCTGTTTTACCGAAGGTATCTCAAGGTATGTTTTCCGGGAGGCACAACACGGCGGCGGCAGTTAGGGCAAAGCGTCCCTAAACTCTAACACCGATCACAGCAGTAGGTATCGCCTGATGATGTAAGGAGGGCTACGATGCAGGCAAAATAAGAGCGGCTGGCAACCTATCTAGGGTTTGCGCGGCGGCAAGAAGTTACACAAGGCGGCTAGCGGGGCAAGTCGAGTAATGTGGTGGCTTTGACTTGTTGTTTGGGAACGGTGGATGGGATAGCGGCGGAAAACAAAATCACAGCAACGGGCGATTGAACTACGACCACGAACACAATCCTAAACCAGCAACAAGACTCGACCACGGACACAAACTCAACAACACGAATCTGAAACGAAATTGCAAAGGCACAAAGGGTGATAGGACAGCGGAAATTGAAATATTTTTGGGCTTTTTGTGGACTCTAGGTAATGAACAAATATGAATCTAAGGCAAACGAGATTATATCTCGCGGTAAACCTGAAATATCCGATACCAATTGATGAGTACAGGCCCGATCTTCCGAGAGGTAGCCGGTAAGTTCAATTTGTGGAGATCTCGACGTCGGCGATCTGGCTTCAAATCAGACGCGATTCGAACCCTGCAACCGTTACACCACTGCTCCGTTGGATATCAACCAAGCACAACTTGATTGACCTCGCCAAGAAGGCTTTTCCTGCAAGCGAATCGAAGAGCACAAGCAAGAAGGTAAAACACGTAATCTGAAATTGCAAATATGAATGACGCGAATATCAATAGAGGGTTCAAGAACTCGGTTCCAAAGGACTAATCGACACAGTGGAGGAGATCAAGAACGGGGGCCCTGGATCACTGTAAAAGGATTTGTCACCACAGTTACAATGAACGATTCAGTTTCTCGATGGAAACTAAACTCTAAACAAAACCCAATTGTGTAGCAGCGGCGGCGGCTGTGTTTATAGTCTAAGACTCGACCTAGGGTTGGGGACGGCCAGGGGTTGGGCGCCCACAACTTGGGCTTAAGGCCCGACACGATACATGGCCAAGTTGGCCCAAATAGGTGACGCAGCACCTTGCCGTGGTCACACAGAATGATCCACGGACCTTCTGGAGCTGGGACTAGATCCAAAACGACGGCGTCGTCGTCCCCTTTCCAACGCATCCAAGAACGGCCCGTTTCGATGTCGTATGAGAAAGTTATGACCGAAACAGTGACGACGTGTCTGCTGAATCCGAGGGTGACGTGGCAGCTGAGTTGGGAACGAATTGCAACTTGGGGAAGACCATGACGTCGGTGTGTCCAGCGTGGCGATGTCCTCATCATCCTCCCCTTCTCGAATTGGAGTCGTCCTCGACTCCATCTTGGCGATGTCCTCATCAGGAGTGGGGTATTACGTCATACTGACGGCCTGAACCTGTCTAACTCGTGTGTCTCTGTTGCCTTCTTGTTCTTGATTTCACGCTTCTCTGCCGATCAATCTACCTTCGTGGGATACCCCTCGAAGGACTGTTGATGATATTCTGTCAACAATTGTTCATCTTATTCAAAATTTTTGTATAAATATTATTTATTCTGTTATGACTAATCATTAGACACTTTAATAATGACTTTATTTACTTTATCATTTGTAAAAAAAATTGAATAAGATAAATGGTCAAACATTATATCTAAAAGTGAAAGGCGTCACCAGGACAGAGGGAGTATTTCGTCTAATGATAATTATTTGATAATATGATTATTAGTAGTCTTTTGTATTAAATTGGTTAAATTTTAGACAAATTAACTTAGAACAAACTTGGGATGAAGGTAGCATGACTCCATAGAAGTTTATCGGTATATATTAACAGTAAATATGATATCTCTGTAGAAAACTTCATACAAACTTACACATTTCAGAGAGCTACTTTTTTTTCATGGAGGATCATTCGGAGCTACTGTATTATAGTTGTAGTTGTTGCGGGCGCAACTTGGGCCTAAATAGTTAAAATCACACAAGCAATAGCCCAAGTAAGCCTTTTGGTAAGGCCTACTAAGACTTGACTCAACCAAAGCGTAATCCAAGCCCATTACATAGAATCTGGGCCGCAACGCTACCCGTTCGGCGTTTTTGATCCGCTTTAGCTGTAACAAGATCTCTATCATTATTGTTGGGCTATTGGCGGGCCATTTGCAAAATGGGCTGACCACGAAAACGAAGCATAGGTTCTATGGCGTCTGAATTGTTGCCGAATCAAACGCAGGGAATGCTGCTGCTGACGTTGGCGGTCTCCGTGCCGGCACTGAAGCCGCCGCCCTGCGACCCCGGCGCCGGCGCCGGCGCCACCTGCCCACGCGCATCCACGCTGCAGCTGGGCGTCTACTTCGTCGGGCTGTACACCATCGCGCTGGGACACGGTGGCACGAAGCCCAACATCTCCACCATCGGCGCCGACCAGTTCGACGACTTCCACCCGGCAGAGCGGCTGCGGAAGCTGTCCTTCTTCAACTGGTGAATGTTCACGGGCATCCTCTTCTCCACCGCCGTGCTCGTCTACCTCTAGGACAGGGTCAGCTGGTCGTGGGGGTACGGCGTGCCCACGCTGGCGCTCGCGGCCTCGGTCGTTGTCTTCCTCGCCGGCACGCCGCTGTACCGGCTAAAGCTACCGCAGGGCAGCCCGATCACGAAAATGGGCAAGGTGGTCTGCGCGGCCGTGTGGAAGTGCCGCGTCGTGGTTCCTGGGGACCTGACCGAGCTGCACGAACTGGACCCCGAGCACTACGCCAACAAGAAGAGGTTTCACGTGAACCCAACGAGCTCCATGGGGTTCCTAAACAAAGCGGTGGTCAAGGTGGGGGACGCTTCCCCCTCCGGGTGGACGCCGCCGCTGTGCACGGTGACTGAGGTGGAGGAGACGAAGCAGATCGCGAAGCTGGTGCCGCTGCTGGCCACCATGTTCGTGACGTGCGCGCTGATGGCGCAGGTGGGCACGCTCTTCGTGAAGCAGGGCGTTACGTTGGACCGCCGCGTCGGGCGCGGCGGCAGGTTCCGGGTTCTCTCCGCCCCCCCCCCCCCCCCCCCCCCCCCCGCCCCCCCCCCCACACACACAGCCTCGGCGCCGTCGTCACGCTGACGATGCTCGTCTACGTGGCGGTCTACGACCGCGCCCTCGTCCCCGCCATCTGGAGGCGCGCCAAGAACCCGCGCGGGATCACGCTGCTGCAGCGCATCGGCGGCGGGCTGGTCCTGCAGGTCGTGACGATGGCGACCACGGCGGCGGTGGAAAGCCGGAGGCTAAGCATGGCGAGGAGCCATGGCGCCAAGGCCGCCGGCGAGCCGCTGCCGCTCACCATCTTCGTCCTGCTCCCGCAGTTCGTGTTGATGGGCGCCGCCGACGCGTTCCTGGTGGTGGGGCAGATCGAGTTCTTCTACGACCAGGCCCCCGAGAGCATGAAGATCCTCGGCACGGCCATGTCCCTGACGGCGTACGGCGTCGGCAGCATGCTGAGCAGCGCCGTCCTGTTGGCCGTGGTGCGGGTGACGGCGGCCGGGAGGGGCACGCCCTGGGTGACCGACGACCTCAACGCGTCGCGCGTCGACTGCTACTACGCGTTCCTCGCCGCGCTGGCCGCCACGAACCTGGCCGCGTTCGTGGCACTGAGGTACTCGTACAGGGCGGAGTCCACGGAGGCCATCGGCGTCATCGCCCGTTCAGCTTAGGCCCTCTACAGTGTGAGCGGTGCCCGATACTGTTCACGTATGCCAGCTCACAGTGATGCTTTGTTGAGTTTGGGCCTGCAGCGTGTAAAAGTGATGCTAGAAAAAGTAGCGTATTCTTTATCTTCTATCAATACCCTCTGCAGTGTGGAGTGACGCCTTAAAAAAACCAAAGTGCAACTACATTCACCACTCCTCTCTTTTCCTATGCTGGCATCGATAGTTGCAGTGTGCTAAGTGGTGCTTTATCTTTCTCTCTCTGTTTTAGGCACCACTCTGGTCGCATGCTGTGGAAGGCCTTATAAGCTCTTGTTGAATTTTGGTTGAAACTGGTCGAAAAATACTGTTATGGCTGAATAGTTGGGAGAGAAAAATACTGTTTCGGTTGAAAAAGGAACCGAACAAGTCGGCTTCTAGGTAAGCTGAACGGTTTATGCTCTAAATAAGCTGAAATCAACAGCCAAACATTATGTTTTTCAAAGTTTATTTTGGCCACGCTTATTCTCACAGCTCCTATTTATACTAAAAAGCAGAAAAGATTAGCTTATTTTGATCGCCGCTCTATTTATGCAGCTTATCTAAGAAGCGCTTCCCAGATAAACTGTATCAAATAGGGTCTACTTATTTTAAATTATAAGTCGTTCTACAAAATTTGGAGAATCAAAACATCTTAAGTTTGACCAAAATTATAGAGAGAATTATAAAGATTTATATCATCAAATAGGAATACAAATGCTATGAAAGTAAATCTAATGATACTTAGTTACAATTATTAGTGTTATTATCTTAGCCCGTGTTTAGTTGCCAAAATATCCAAAAAATGACTGTAGCTATAAAGTTACCCAAAAAATGAGCAGTACAACTTTTTATGGGGCGTTTAGTTCCCAAAATCTGGAAAACTACTGTACAACATTTAATGAACTGCATGCAGCTTATTAATGGCATGCATGCATGACATTGAATGCAAGTAAAGCATGCTTTTACATCCACCCAGGCATTGTCAACAAGGCAGGAGTCATTGCTGGGGTCATGGCGCCTCCTCAACAGCACAACAATCAACATAAACCAATAATTATTGGTAAACAAATGAAATGGCACAGGCTTCTGCTGGCACATAGTTACACAGTAAAAAAATTACACTGTTTGTCGGACAAAAAATTACAGTTACAGTAAAAAAAAATTAACAGTTACACAGTCGCCTCAAAAAGACGATCAAATCATGTTCGATTAGCCAAACCGATTGCGATGGATTCCCGAAATACATTCATAAGCTCAGAATCAGAACTACCGCTTGCAGGAATAGTTTCCGGCTGATCGGCACAGGCTTCTGCCGGCACATAGTTGTCATCCCGGTCACACCAAGCAAAGTACCGATCCCCTATGCCACTCACCCTTATGAAGTTATGTAGGGCACAACATGCAACAATGATTTGACTTTGTATATGGGGGGCATAACTAGGGACTTCTTTCATCATCCGTCACTTCATTTTCAACACTCCAAATGACCTTTCTATGACATTCCTAAGTGACGAATGTGCATAATTGAAGATCTCAGTTTTACCTTGGGGTTCTGGTGCCTCTCGGTACTCCGGTAGGTGGTACTTTGTTCCCTTGTACGGTGCAAGATAACCTGGTCGGTTAGCGTACCCTGAGTCCACAAGGTAATATTTGCCTATACCATCCAAACAACAGTTAGTATCATGAACTTGTACTCGTATGCACAAAAGTACAACCAACTAATTGTATACCTGTTGGTGGATGTGGAAACACGTTGGTGTATGTTGTTGTCGCATTAGTGAAGACCCTCATGTCATGTACTAAACCCAGCCAGCCAGCTAGGACGAATGTAAATCGCATGTCGAAGTCACACACAGCCAAGACATTCTGTGTTGTCATCCCCTTGCGGCATAGGTGCTGCACAAACTTATCACTAGGCACCACACAGGGGACATGAGTCCCATCTATCGCCCCTATATAGTCCTTGAAGTAGGGATAGAACCTAGGATTTCTTAGCCTATCATGCATAGTGTTAAAATTTGGGTCATTAGGCCTAATGATGTCAGTAGCAAGCTTGACAACAGACTTCAACACCCTATGAAACATGCTATGCACAGTCCCCAGTGACCTCTCAAACCTGTCCTCCGCTTGCCTAACAGATTGTGGAGCCCCCACCATCCACAGAAACATCCCAAGAGCCTCAATAGATGCTGATTTGCTATTAGATTTCAGCCCATATGATTCTACCAATAAATCATGCAGACTATGGAACATATCATGGCTCATTCTGAACATGTTATAACAAGCCTTCCTATTTCCTAGTTTACTATGTACCCATTCCAAACCAGTAATGACTGGTTGTCTATACTCTGACCTTGACAAGTGCTTGCCAATGTGGTAGGCATACTGGTACATACCGTACAGGAAAGCATCGTCATCATCCTCCACCTCCATCCAGTCACTAATGAACTCGTCCAAATCATTCTCATAATAATCTTGCCTCGATGACATCATCCCCGTCACTATTGTTTGGACATCCTCCTGTCAAAATGAAAAACAGTTCCAATCAGTTTTCAACATCAACTAGGCAACATTAGCATGTATCCCTATTAGAACTGACTCATGCCAGTTACTCAAACTCATGCACTATATACATCAACAGATCATAGCGATATCCAGTCATACTACAAATAACCAGTTCAAGTGTTCGACATGACATACTTAGGTCAATGACAAATGACACCCACCACACCTCACATAGTTCTAATGACATAACTTAGTAACTACGTAGAAAGCTTAAGAAAATAAGGTCTAGGGGAGGACCCCCGATGTATTGCTTAATCGTCAGCATCCTTCCTTAGGGCGAGGAGCTTATGAAGAAGTTCATAACAGGCTCACTCTACACGATCTTGAGCACGGCCATCCACTCAGCTGGGGTCTCTTCAGTTGCACCACACTGTCTTACCAATTGTAGCACTAGTTCCACCTTCCTCTCCAGCGCCTTGCTGTTGTCCTCAATTTTTTGGTTCCTCTCTTGCCACATGGCTGTCATCCTCTCAAGCCTCTGCCTTGAAATCTCATTGTGTTCCTTCATGTGACCATCCATGGTCCTGACAGCAGGGCTCTTGGACCTCTTGCTCGGGCTAGAGGCAGTTGTGCTGGTGCTGCTTGCCCTCTTAGTGCCGACACTAAGCGGCGTAAGTTGGTCGTCGTGCTCATCATTGGAGTCGTCATCCGAACTTTCAACGTCAACTGTATTGCTTTGTGCAGGACAGAACGAGGTTGAGCCATCAACAGCATTGCCGGCGAACATCCGGTCCAAATCGTCCAAGTACGGAGGCCACCCGTCCTTGAGCTTCTTCCACTCCGGGTGTCCCTGAAAAACCGGTATAGGTGAATCAATGAATATTAACATTTTAACAGTACATGATTCAACATAAGATTGCTTACATACCACCATACGAGAGTCCCACCAAGCATCAGTAGCAAGGATGGAGCCATCGTCTCTCCTGCCTAAGCCAGTGCCTTTTCGGAGGTCGTTTATAAAATGACATAAATGCTTGAGCTGGCATAACTTACTTTTGAACTAGTCCTTGTCATGAACCAAGGTTGTTGTTGCATAATACCTTGCAATCAGATCTCTCCACCCTAACTTGTTCATGCAGCCGCGGACACAGTTGCCGCTGTCAATTTGGTGGCACCAGATTTGGCAAAACTTGCTTATATTGGGCTCTGACCAGTTTCCCCTGTCGTTCCTAGCCTAAACGATTTCATAAGACATGATTTCACACCGACGAACAGGCAACGATGGGGCGAACAACAAATGCTTCGAACACAATAGTATACATGAGCAATGCAAGATAGACGATGGGTGAGGAAAACTACCGGGATGTGACCCACGGGGGTAGCATGCATCGGGTTCACGATGTCGTCATCCACCTGTGGGACAGCCCCACGACGGCGGCGACGCCGGCCCCTTCCTCCACCCTCGACGGCAGAGGCAGAGGCGCGACCACGATGGACACGCGGCACGCGGTCGCCTCCGACAGCTTCTGATGTGGCGCGGCCTCCCGTGCCGTCACTGCCTCCTCCAAAGCGGGCGCTGGGAGGCTGCTCGTAGGTGAGGTTCCGCCGCCGAGGAACACGGATGGGAGGCGGCCCCATCTAGCTACCACCAGGGTCGGACCGAAGGTCGGCGTCGTAGCCGTCCATGCCAGCCCATCCCCCGCCGTCGTTGAGGTCCAGGGAATCCAGGCGCTAGCAGGGAGGGTTGACGCCGCTGGACCCCGTGTACGGTGGCGGCGGGTCGGTGAAGCCCTCGTACACCGACGAACCCAAAAGCGGGTTCGCCCCCGCCAGGAAGTTCCGCGTGCCGTCGTTGCTGCCGGAGCCGCCGTCGAAGTTCGTGTTGCCGCCTCCGTTGAAGCCGTCATCAGGGAAGCCGTCCATCTAGGAAGCCGCGGCCGTGCAGCGACTAGATCCGGGCACGCCACGCGTAGATCTACCGGCCGAGGTGGTGGATCTAGGCGGGCGCGTGCGCTAGCTTCGGCGGCGAGCGGCGGGGCCGCCGAGGGGAGATGCGTGCGGGGGAGAGCGGGGCTAGGGTTGATGAATGCGCGAATGGAGGGGTGCTGCCTGCCGACGCTGTGTGCCACGCGGTTTTGCGGCTGTCGTTGGGCCTCATGCCGGAAAACATACGTGGGCCGCTTTTCACCACCCGTTTAGTTCCAAACTCCAAAAACTGGCCCAATTTTAGAATTTGGTTCCCCAACTAAACACGGGCTTATCATATAAATTTAGTCACACTCTAGAAGCTTTGACTCTCTAAGTTCTTGAATGACTAAGCAGCGTAGAGAAAGCATGCATGGTCTACGACTCTGCACAGACTACGCGTTCTGGATAAGTACTGTACATACATTAGGGAGGTCAGTCCAATTCTTCAGCTTCACACGAACAGATTGCCAAGCAAATTTAATGCTACCTGTGCCAAACTGCCAATTTATATCGGGCCCAAAAAGTTTTTCAAAAAGTGCTACAGTACCATTACATTGAATCTTACGATACGTGCATGGAGCATTAAATGTAGACAAAAAAAATTAATTACATAGTTTGGTTGAAAATCACGAGACAAGCGTTTTGAGCCTAATTAGTTCATAATTAAACAATAATTACCAAATAAAAATAAAAATACTTCGGTAGCCAAATTTTTAAACTTCGCGAACTAAACACAGCCATACTTCCCAGCAAGTCGCCGGTACTTGGGAGCAATTTCATGACACCCGCGCTTCCACAGTCCCACACGCTGGACTTTTCCGATCCTGCCGGCCTGGCTAGAAGACGACTGGTTGACCGTACGGTGTGCCAATCTACGGTCTGTTTGGCTGGGCTTATTCGATTGTAGATTATAAACTATAACATCGTAGATTATAAATTAGAACAGTATTTTTCTTTCACAACAAATCAGCTAAACCAATCAGCAGTAAATAATCTATGATCGTTTACAACGAAACAAACAGGCTGCTGATTATTAGCTGATCGGATAGTTATTACTCTCACCGTCCAGAAAAGAATGCAATTATAGGAAACGTGTCGGTCAAGCTTATCCAACTTGAACTAAATTTATAATAAATAATATTAGCATTTATGTCTCGAAACAAACTTATTATAAAAATATATTCTATAACTAATCTAATGATACTTATTTTGTCTCACGAGTGTTAGCACATTTTTATATAATTTTAGTTAAAATTAAAACTATTTAATTTCTTGAATTACATTACGTTGGGAGCAGTAACCTCCATCGAGAGGCGAGTTGTTACTCGCTAGTGTCGTCAAGAATCTACTGTACAAGTCAAAGTCAGTAGGGGAGCAGGAACAAGTTGTCCTCGTCGTCCTTTCCCTTGTGTTACTGCCGCTGTCATATCACTGACTTATGGCTCTCCCTAATCTCTGCTGGTAGTAAAAGCGAGTGTCAATCCCTGTTCGTTGATGCTGAAATTTAGTTTATGCTAATATTTATATTAAAATATTATAAGAAAAAAATATGGTACATGGTGAATAACTTCGCACTACAGAGCTAAAATTCAACGCTAGCTGCCGTGTTAACGCAGCTAAGATAGCTGAAACCTCCGGAATCGTCCAAACGCATGTATCTAAAAACAACGCCACTAACCAATTGAAAACGGGCATTGATTGCTGCTGACAGGTTGTCGATACGCAAACACATAGCTCATACTTAATGTTACAAAATCTGCTTATAAAATTCTCTATGTTATTTGAGCAATCTATCTTCTTATTATAATTACATTATTGTCCGGTACTCCTATGTATATTTATTCAGTTGATAGCTCAGCTGGTTAAACTTCTCGTGATGGGACATGCATACCAATTTGAATTCGAGCCTTTGGCTCTGTTCGTTTGAGCTTATAAGCCAGAATTAGTTCTATTTTTTATATTTTTCTCTCATAATAAATTAGTCTTACGAATCAGTCACAGTAGCAATAAGTCATATCAAATAGAGCCTTTAACTCAACATGTGTGGCGGTATTTACAGGTATCTTATTATTTTACTGGATAGACACGTGTATATAGTGAGATACATATGGTGATTTTATCTGTCTCAAAATGTGCGCGCCTAACCCATCGAGGAATTAATCAGAGGTGCCTACGGGGATAAGTGTAATACATGCATATTATAACCTTTAATTTTGTGTTCGTGTTTCGAAAAAAAAGGAAAAGGGAAAGGAATTCAGGCCAAAGGTTACCGTCACGAATCAAGTCGGAAGACCACTTCTTTTTCGACTAATTTAGGCCGCTTACGTATATGCTATGCTCCATCCAGTTCCGCGTTCTCACTGCTAGCTGCTATTGTACCTGTTGCTGTCCCCTCCCGTCATACAATGCAAGATTAACGTACGTATTGAACGAGACGAGCTCGAGTGGTCAATGCATGAAACCACCCGCGACGGCGGCAGTTGAAAAATCACAAGTGTTTTTTTAGTGGCAGATGTCGACTTAAGACCCTGTTCATTTTGCTGAAAATACATGGCTGAAAATATTGATCGCTGATTTATTCTGAGAGAAAAATATTATTCATTCGCTAAAATAGTACCACTCGTAAGATAAGTGAAGAGGGACCTGGGCCTTAATTGGTACGTTTGACAGGGGCATGCGTGAATCCACTTGGTTATACTGAAATTCACGCTCTGATTCCGGTAGTGGTACCGGTAGAGCTACCACGTAGGAGTGTGCCACTTGATGTAGACTTGGTCACTGAATACTGATGGCCAAGCCAGATTATTTATTAATCTAATCCAATGTATATAACCGAGACCCTGGAGTCCGGACCCACGAGATGTAGACTGGGTCAATGCATCAAACCAGCTGCAACGCATGAATACACAATATGCTACTCCCACTTGCATGGTTCCGTTGAAATTTCTTCAGCGAATTCACCTGTCACGTGGCCTTATAACATGCTACAAACTCGGTATATATTGTGGACGATGTAGTGACGGTTTGTTTTGAGCTTTTCCACGATATAGCTCCTCCCGCGAGAGTGAATATGTATCCTGACGTGGACTTTCTGTCATCTCCCGTATAATCAGAATATGTATACCCCTCTATGTGCAGAGAATCAAATCTTCTGTACGTTAGCATGAGACCCTTCGTACCTTGCAGGTAACGCAAAACTTTCTTTACTAATTTCCAATGTTCTGTTTTTAGATTACTCTGATATCTGTCAAATAACCTGGTAACAAATGCTAAGTCAGGACGAGTATACACTTCCGACAGCTGAACTATATGGAACCGCTTTCATTTGATCGATCTCATATTGGTTCCTGGGACATTGAAATTTCTCATATCTATCACCCATGACTATGGGAGCAAGTGAAGACTTATAATTTTACATACTGTATTTCTTTAGAACTTTTTCTAAGTATGTTTTTTGTGATAATCCTAAAACCCCATTTTCTCTATCTTGGTGAATATCTATTCGTAGAACGAACAAAGCTTCACCAAAACCTTCACATCAAACTCCGAGGACAAGAATTTCTTTATTTCTAGTAGTAGATTAACATCACTGCTAGCGAGCAAGATGTCATCCACATACAAGACTAGAAAAATATATTTCCCATTCTTAAACTTTGCATAAACGCAATTGTCCTCTATATTTTCTTGAAACCCAAACTTTCTTATTGTACTATCAAACTTCAAATACCACTGTCTTGAAGCTTGTTTTAATCCGTAAATGGATTTCTTCAGACGGCATCCCATACGTTCTTTTCCTTCCACAACAAAACCTTTCGGTTGTGCCATGTAAATATTTTTCTCCAGATCCCCATTTAGGAACGCCGTCTTTACATCCATCTGATGTAATTCTAAATCGTAATACGCGACAAGCGCCATTATGATTCTAAAAGAATCCTTACATGAGACTGGAGAAAATATCTCATTATAATCTATACCTTCTGTAACACCTCGGGTGTTTAAATATTAAAATCTGACATGTCATCATATGCATTGCAAAGCATTTGGCATTTGGTGAAAACTTTGAGATGCATACACTAATACAAGTTTATATTTATGTGGTATGTGTTGCATTGTATTGTTTGACTCAAGTTCAAAGTTTGTTTGGATTTTGAATTTTTCGAGAAAACCCCGCTTTTCAGCATTTAAATCCTACCCTGAAAATCCAATTCAAAATCTAAGCATATTTTGGGGTTGAGCCTTAAAGCAAAAGTGTAGAGCTTGACTAGTTAAGCAAAGTTTATCTTTGGAGTTTTTCAAGTTGTTTAGAAAAATTTTGAGTAATTCAAAAAGGCGTAATTCGTTAAATTTCCCTATTTAAATTCAAAAGTTCATTTCAAAATTTAGACCGAATTAGGAGATGGTTATAAAAGCAAAGTTGTAGAACTTTTGATTTTGAACAACTTTTGTTTTTGGAGATTTTTGAGTTGTTATGAAAATTTGGGAGTAATTTGTGAAATTTGGCGAATGGCAATTCTGTAATTTCGATGAACAGTGTTCACCGCTTGCGCTACACCGTCGGCGAGCTTCGGTTAGCTTCCAGTCGCGCGCGTGGCCGTCTGGGCATTGCGTTGGCACGGCGAAGGCTTCCGCGTGGTTTCTTTGCGCTTCCTTGGTCGCGTTATAAGCCAGCCACCGTCGCCGTTCTTCGTTTTCTCTTCCCCTCTGTTTTCCAGTCACCGCTGCCGCAGCTCCGTCGAGCTCTCGCCGTCGACCTAGCGCCGTTGCCGTCTCAGCAAAGCGTGTTCCAGCTCCGCCGTATCCTTACGCGCCCAGCCAACACACCAATTTAGTTTGATTTCGCCGGGAAACTGCTGTGCGCGCTCTTCTTCCTCGCGGCCGGCAGCGTCCCCGTCGCGAGCGCTTCGCCGTGGCCAGAGCTCCACGGTACGCCTCTGCCCCTGCTGAGTCTTGCTTCAGCTTCGCCACGATGCTATGGTACTCCATGACCCATTGGTTTCTCATTTTGACCACCACAGCTCCCGGAACATCGCCACCGACGACGACCAGCTCCGCCGTGCTTGCTTGGAACATCGACCCACCTCTCCGTTGCTCCTCCGGCCTTGTGCTCTACTCAGTCGCGTTTGGGGTGAGCCACTGATGCTTCCTGGATCCCTTGTTTGAGCTCTACCGGTCGCACATCGCCGGCGTAGCGCTGCCGTGCCACCGCGTCCGCCATAGCCGACGACGAGCTAGTATAGGGCCGTAATCAGTGCTGCTAGGGACGTCAATCGATGCGCCTAGTCTTGGTGATCATTTTGGTACGTTGGCCGTCGCCGTTGGGCTCACCGTTGACGAGTTTACGTCGTTCAGCGCCGTCGTTGCCGTGGTCAGCGCGCGAGGTTAGGGATGACAGGTGGGGTCGGGTTGTCAGTGACTCAACGTTCAAATGGAATTTTTCTATTTTCAGATTTGAATGAATAGTGATGTAATTTGTTATTTTTGTGTAGATTTATTTAGAGCTCAAAAATTATGAAAATTTTTGTGTGACCTCTATGTGATGTATATTATTTAAGAAAAATATGAAATATTGTTTTTCAGCACTTTTTGAATGTGATAAAAATTGCTCAATTTATTAATAAATGGGTTTCCATGATTTTTCTAGGCTTATTTAATTGTCCAAAAATTATGAAATTTGTTTTGCCACTTACTTATCATGTAATAAACAATTACTAAAATTTTGAGCTCAATTAGAATAAGTTGATTTGTTTCATAATTTTGAATTAAATAATTAATTCATAAAAGCAAATAGTAACCTTTAATGATTTAGGTTTTGTTTGAAATTTTGGATTGAGTGATGACCTTGGGTCATTAGTTAATGATGATCCTTGGTAATTGATGTTTGTGTTATGAAACAGACTTTTGTTTGTTTGACTTGTAACTGTACCGCGAAGGAAAGTTGTATTCAAATTGTTAATTTTTGCATCCATCATTGAGCATCATATTTCGTATTCCGCATCATGTTAAACATGGCATTGTTATTACGTGTAGTGAACGAAGGTGAACACGTGGTAGTTAATCAAGTTGTTGAGGAGGTTAATCCGTCTGTTGAGGTCGGATCGAATCCTTGTGAATCGTCGTAGGAACCGGACTTTTCCGTCAACGAAGGCAAGCCCGGATGCATACAACCCTACCTTGTGTTTTATAAATTAATTTTGCTTTTGCTTTCCGTTACTGCATTAAGTGATTAGGAGTTAAGTAAGAGCCTAATTGGTGCATTACCACCCTTGTTATTCCATATTTACCATATTACCAGTTTTAAACTCGTATATGCCTAGTTTTGCTTAGCTATGCGTAGAACGTTGAAAGTCGGGTGACTACCTGCCACCTGCAAGTTTTAAATGGAACATTGGTTAATTATGTTAGCATGTGATATGGGAATGTGGAGTAATAAATCTAGACCGGGCGGACTCAGTGAGTGTGAGCCACCTGACATGGAGGTCTTGTGAGCGGGGTCTTTCCGCCTGTGTCGATTAAGGCACGTCCGTTGTTGAATTGCATGAGGTGAGAATTTGTAGTACTAACCACATACTTCGGTAAGCCTTTACTCGGCTATTCTATTATGAGAATGGCTACTCGCGCACTGGGAGTGGAGAGATGGTGGGAATAGCGTGTACCCACATGGCCATAGGCTGGAATGGTGGAGTACTGTATTCTCGGGTGGCACGGACCCATTCTTGTTTTAGAGGATCCGAGGGTAGGTTGGTATATGTAGGTCGGGGACCTGCATATGTCGTGTGGTCTGGAATCCCCAGCTGGGTGTTTAATCGGTTCGAATCGTCGTTGCTCCTCGGTCATGGAGACTCAACTCACTGTTCATCATTGTAGTATTAATAACTGGAACTTGAATAAGGCTTGTGAAGGTGTTGGATATGAAGTTTCATGATCTCAGCACGGATCGTGTCAGCTTTGTATATAATTCTTATGAAGTCTACTATAATAAGAATTTTGTTAAAAGAGCTTTTACGCAAAAGAACTTTGATAATTGTTAAAGCTATACCTTGAATCCCTAAGCCTGCATTCCTAAGTTATCAGTTAATATTTCGGTTAAGTCTTGTTGAGTACTTTTGTACTTAGGGTTCGTTGACCCTTGTTGCAGGTGAGCCTCATGAGCAGATCTGTTTTGGATCGTGCTGCATGACTATTGTTCGTTCTGACGATGAGAAGTAAATGTGTGATCCTTGGGCAGGATGTTTATTTTGTGTGTTATGTATATGTTAATTATGCCACTCCACTACTACTATGATTTGTAATAATTATCGAACTTAGTTTGTAAGGTTTGAAACAACTAGTTTGTAAACTATGTTATCGTAAGACTTCCGCTTTTTACTCTGGTGTCGATATTTGAATAAATGTTGTAATACTGCAATGACTCTGTAACGTGATCCTGCTCGAAAATCGTGGATGATTCAGGGTTCCCCGAGGACACCCGACAGTCTTTTTAAGTTCATGGAAACATATGCATAGATGTCAAAGGTCGTCGGATAGTGACAGGTGCATGTGGGCCCTATAACTTAGGAGGTTCTACCACAGAATGGTATCAGAGCGATCGTTATAAGGTTTTTGTTGTATTATTTTACAAAAACTTCAAAATGATTTGGGATGACTAAATTTAATTTGATAATTTGGTCCAAATTGCTTCTGACTTATCTTATTTCTTTTTCACCATTCCGTATTTGATTAAAAAGGTTTTGTGTGGTGGAGTAGTAATATTACTATGCCCTATATAAAAATAAATATTGTTTATGTGCATTATAAACTTTGATGTTTTTGTTCGTAAGAACGATTCATGCATCATGAATTATTCACTCGTTACTTCCTTCACCTCTTAGTCTGGAGTTGAGTAGTGAGTCTGGTTTGAGGAATGTAATCCATCTTAGCTACTTTTTAGATTTTGATCAAATGGTCTTACTTGGATTAAATTGGCTTCCTACAGTATGGCTCGTGCCAAGATGACGCCCTGTAAGTACACCGGATCCAAAGGAGTTCCTTGTCACCAACTTGCTCCTAGAAATGATGGTGCTAGCAGTAGCAGTGCTAGGCTTGATCCCTAGGCAGAGATACTGAGGATTTCTATAGAGTTAGCACAATCTACTAGAGATAGGGCTTTGGATGTTATACAAATAGGAGAATTACAGGGTCAATTGAGGCATCTCAGCACCGCGCATGGGAACTACGAACGTATGTTGGTTCGTACGGTGGAGGGAAGAAATGAAGCTTGGCAGAGGGAAAATGTAGCTAGAGCTAGAACTCATGAGCTAGAATTCTATGTAGAAGATTTAGAAGAACATAATACCTATCTACATGAGGAAGTTCATAGGCTTAGCAATCTACTAAATCCGAATCATGAGCCTCAAGCTGATGCCATGGACCCCGATGTCATCCTTGCCGATGATGATAAATCGGGAGAGGAAGAAGAAGAAGATCCGGAAGAATTAGTAATGATCGATGAAAGTGATAACGAAGGCGGTAATAATTCCGGAATGGATACCGAGCCTAAAGTTTGAAGTAATTGAGGAAAGGAGTAGAGTTGTATAATAGTAGCTCTAGTTAAGTTATGTAGTTTTGTTTTCGTACTCGTGGGTTTGTCTGTACATTAGTAAACTCTATGTAATGTGTCTAGAGTAAACTTTGGTACAATTCAATAAAGACATGTGAATAAAGTTTAGTTTGTTATGAGCAGATGCGTCGTACGCGGGGTTCATTTATTCCGGGAACTTCACAAGATGAGGACGGTATTCCAGATCCGCCACCAGTTCCAACAAATTTAGCTGATGCTATAACCGCACTTGTCAATGTGATGGCTAAAAATTCTCGTTTGCTTCATGAGATGGCTTAGAGTAATCAGAATCAGATGCACGGAAACTGTGGACGCCACCATAACAGACAGGAGGCTACATATGTTGATTTCACAGACACAAGACCCCCGGTGTTCACCAAGGCAGATGAACCATTGGAGGCTGATGAGTGGCTTCGAACCATGGAGCAGAAATTTGACCTTATTCCATGCACGGAGTATCAGAAACCTGCGTTTGCCGCCTAGCAACTTAGAGGAGTAGCAAGTGCTTGGTGGGCAAACTTAGTGGCTATGCAACCAGCTGGCATTCCAATAACTTGGGCTGAGTTCCGTGCTGCCTTCAGAGCCCATTATATCCCTGAGGGAGTGATGGCTATGAAGCTAGATGAATTCCTTGCTTTAAAGCAAGGAGATCAAACTGTGATGCAGTATGTGGGAAGATTTAATCATCTGTCCCAATATGCATCAGAACATGTCAATACTGATGCCAAGAAGAAGAGGTGGTTTATGAGAGGCCTGAATACCTAGTTGCAGACTATGATGACCACTTGCACCAATGTTACTTATCATGAGATAGTAAATATTGCAATTGCTTCAGAGTCAAAGCATCGGCAGCATAAGGAGCTCAAAAAGAAAAAGAGTGTGCCGTCTGGAGCTTTTGGGGGAAATCAGAAGAGGCAGAGGGTGATTTATCATCCAGTACATCATAATCATCCTCCTTATCATCCGCCGTAGTTCCAAGCCGGGCAACAGTCAAATGTCCGTCCTGCTATAACCTATCCGAATTCACAGTCAACCAATGCTTCTGGTGGCAATGCTCCAACATCCTAGGGTCACAACTATCCGTGTTACAATTGTGGAAGGACTGGTCATTTCTCCAGGGAATGTCCATATCCTAGGCAGGCTAATCAAAATTATCAGAAGACCCCTGCCAATCAACAACAGGGTCAGGCACCAAACAAGAACCACAATCAGAATGCTCAGAAGGGCAAAGATGAGAGGAAGACAGGACAGGTGTTCTATATTCAAGCTGGAGAAATTCCGGAAGGGGAGCCAGTGATGATGGGTATGTTTCATGTTGCCAATCACCCTGTAGTTATACTTTTTGATTCTGGCGCATCGCATTCATTCATCAATAGAACATTTGTCGTGAAGCATGAAATTTCAATTGGGGCAACAAAGGAAAGTTTCTTTATACAGTCGCCCGGGGGACGTCTGTGTACTAAGGAAATGATATACCAGGTACCCGTAAACCTGGGTGGGCATATTTTTCCCACTACCATGATTATCCTTAAGGATCAGGATATAGATGTAATTTTGGGAATGAATTGGATGTATCAGTATAAGGCTGTTATAGATGCTTTGAATAGGACATTAAGAGTGAGTTTGCCTGATAGTAATTCTCAACTTCTCATCCAACTTCCAACCCTAAGGAGATCAGTGGGCAAGATATGTACAACTGCTGTCAAAGAGATTAGAGATATTCCGGTAGTGTGTGAATTTCCGGATGTGTTTCCTAAAGATTTACCCGGTCTACCACCTGATAGGGATGTACAGTTTAATATAGAGTTACAACCTAGAACAGCTCCGATTTCTCAGAGAGCTTATAGGATGCCACCTAAGGAATTGGCCGAGTTGAAGACTCAGTTACAAGAATTGATTGAGAAAGGGTTTATCCAACCTAGTTCCTCACCTTGGGGGTGTCCGGCAATTTTTGTGAAAAAGAAAGATGAGACCCTGAGGTTATGTGTTGACTATCGTCCATTGAATGAAGCGACCATCAAGAATAAGTATCCATTACCTCGGATAGATTTGCTTTTTGATCAATTGGCCGGAGCCAAAGTTTTCTCCAAGATAGATTTGAGATCAGGATATCACCAAATCAAGATAAAGCCTGAAGATATTCCCAAAACGGCATTTACCACAAGATATGGATTATATGAATACTTGGTAATGTCTTTTGGTTTGACAAATGCTCCATCTCATTTCATGTATCTAATGAACTCAGTATTCATGCCTGAGCTAGACAAGTTTGTAGTGGTGTTTATTGATAACATTTTAGTATATTCCAAGAATAAGAAAGAACATGTGGAACATCTCAGAATTGTTCTGACCCGTTTGAGAGAACATCAACTATATGCCAAGTTCAGCAAGTGTGATTTTTTGGCTTAAGGAAGTGCAATTTCTTGGACATGTCTTGTCAGCCGAAGGAGTTGCAGTTGATCCTAGCAAAGTGAAGGATGTGCTTGATTGGAAACCGCCAGCCACAGTTCATCAAGTTCGGAGTTTTCTGGGATTGGCGGGGTATTACCGTCGGTTTATTCTAGATTTCTCAAAAATATCAAAGTCCATAACTGAGTTGTTGAAGAACCAAGTTAAGTTTGTTTGGTCATCAGATTATGAGGAGGCTTTCCAGACTTTGAAGAGATGGTTGACTACTGCACCAGTGTTAGCCCAACCTGATATCGAGAAGCCGTTTGATGTTTATTGTGATGCTTCAGGTATTGGTATTGGGTGTGTGTTGATGCAAGAAGGCCGAGTTATTGCCTATGCATCCCGGCAACTTAAGCAACATGAAGAACACTATCCGACTCATGACTTGGAGTTAGCAGCTGTGGTTCATGCTCTGAAGATTTGGCGGCATTACCTGCTTGGTAATACGTGCCATATGTATAAAGACCACAAGAGCTTAAAGTATATCTTTACTCAGTCAGAGTTGAACATACGACAAAGAAGATGGTTAGAACTAATTAAGGATTATGATTTGGAAGTACATTATCACCCTGGTAAAGCAAATGTGGTTGTGGATGCCCTCAGTCGCAAAAGTTATTGTAATTGTCTGACAGTGCGAACAATGGGTTTGAATTTATGTCAAGAAATGGAAAAGTTGAATGTAGAAGTAATTCAACAAGGAAGTTTGACCAACATAATTGTTGAAGCCACTATTTGAGATCAAGTTATTGCTGCTCAGAAGGAAAATAAGGGTATAGCTCATATCAAGGAAAGAGTCAAGAATGGAAAAGCGGAATGCTTTAGCATGGATGATGAAGATGTGTTGTGGTTCAAGGATCGCCTGGTGGTACCAAAAGTTCCTGAGTTGCGGCAGTCAATTCTAGGTGAGGCACATGCTACTAGGTTATCTATCCATCCGGGAAGCAACAAGATGTACCATGACTTGAAGCAAAGATTCTGGTGGACTAAAATGAAAATAGAGATTGCTAGATACATAGCAAAGTGTGATACTTGTCAAAAGGTGAAAGCTATACATTTGAGGTCTGCTGGTGAATTACAACCATTACCTATTCCATCTTGGAAGTGGGAGGATATAAGTATGGACTTTATTGTTGGTCTACCCAAGACATCAAAGGAATTTGACTCAGTATGGGTTATTGTAGATTGAATCACCAAGTCAGCACATTTTCTTCCAGTCAAGACAATATATCCTACGATCCAATATGCCAAAATGTACTTAGCAAGAATCATGAGTTTGCATGGAGTACCCAAGACTATTATGTCAGATAGGGGTACACAGTTTGTCTCTAACTTTTGGAAACAATTGCATTCTTCATTGGGTACCAAACTTCTGTATAGTACAGCTTATCATCCGCAGACTAATGGACAAACTGAAAGAGTCAATCAAGTACTTGAAGATATGTTAAGGTGTTGTGTCCTTAACTATTCCAATAAGTGGGATGAATGCTTACCTTTGGCCGAATTCTCATACAACAATAGTTATCAGGAAAGCATTAGAATGGCTCCATTTGAAGCACTCTATGGTCGTAGATGCAGAACATCATTGAGTTGGTCTGAGCCTGGAGAAAGAAGATTCTTTGGAGTTGACCTTGTGAAAGAAACAGAAGACAAGGTTAGGCAGATACAGAGTAATTTGAAGATAGCTCAGTCCTGCCAAAAGAGCTATGCGGATAGAAGACGGAGACCATTGGTATTTAACAAAGGAGATTTTGTATATCTGAAAGTATCACCAATGAAGGGAGTTACCCGTTTTGGTGTGAAAGGAAAGTTGGCACCCCGATATATTGGACCATATCAAATTTTGGAGAGGTATGGAAAAGTGGCATATCATTTGAAGTTACCTGAACATCTCGCAGCTGTGCATGATGTGTTCCATGTTTCCCAATTGAAGAAGTGTCTCCGAGTGCCTGAACAGAATGTTGAAGTTGAAGGAGTGGAACTAGAACCGGATTTAACTTATTCCGAATATCCTATCCGAGTGTTAGATCAGAAAGATCGTGTTACTCGAAGATAGACAATCAAGTTCTATAAAATACAATGGAATCAACATTCAGAAGAGGAAGCTATTTGGGAATCAGAAGATTACTTGTTAGAAAAGTTTCCAGAATTTCTAGCGTCAATATAGAATAGAGTAATGTTAATTGAGCTCGGTAGTACAAGTTGTGTTTTGTAAAAGGAACCTCAGCTGTTTTATGGAACAGATTTTGTATGTGTTCTTGCGACACATTTCCTTTTCCATTACTTACCCTATGGCTTTGAATCTCGGGGCGAGATTTCTTTTAGGGGGAAGGATTGTAACACCTCGGGTGTTTAAATATTAAAATCTGGCATGTCATCATATGCATTGCAAAGCATTTGGCATTTGGTGAAAACTTTGAGATGCATACACTAATACAAGTTTATATTTATGTGGTATGTGTTGCATTGTATTGTTTGACTCAAGTTCAAAGTTTGTTTGGATTTTGAATTTTTCGAGAAAACCCCGCTTTTCAGCATTTAAATCCTACCCTGAAAATCCATTTCAAAATCTAAGCATATTTTGGGGTTGAGCCTTAAAGCAAAAGTGTAGAGCTTGACTAGTTAAGCAAAGTTTATCTTTGGAGTTTTTCAAGTTGTTTAGAAAAATTTCGAGTAATTCAAAAAGGCGTAATTCGTTAAATTTCCCTATTCAAATTCAAAAGTTCATTTCAAAATCTAGACCGAATTAGGAGATGGTTATAAAAGCAAAGTTGTAGAACTTTTGATTTTGAACAACTTTTGTTTTTGGAGATTTTTGAGTTGTTATGAAAATTTGGGAGTAATTTGTGAAATTTGGTGAATGGCAATTCTGTAATTTCGATGAACAGTGTTCACCGCTTGCGCTACACTGCCGGCGAGCTTCGGTTAGCTTCCAGTCGCGCGCGTGGCCGTCTGGGCGTTGCGTTGGCACGGCAAAGGCTTCCACGTGGCTTCTTTGCGCTTCCTTGGTCGCGTTATAAGCCAGCCACCGTCGCCGTTCTTCGTTTTCTCTTCCCCTCTGTTTTCCAGTCACCGCCGCCGCAGCTCCGTCGAGCTCTCGTCGTCGACCTAGCGCCGTTGCCGTCTCGGCAAAGCGTGTTCCAGCTCCGCCGTATCCTTACGCGCCCAGCCAACCCACCAATTTAGTTTGATTTCGCTGGGAAACTGCTGTGCGCGCTCTTCTTCCTCGCAGCCGGCAGCGTCCCCGTCGCGAGCGCTTCGCCGTGGCCAGAGCTCCACAGTACGCCTCTACCCCTGCTGAGTCTTGCTTCAGCTTCGCCATGATACTGTGGTACTCCATGACCCATTGGTTTCTCATTTTGACCACCACAGCTCCCGGAACATCGCCACCGACGACGATCAACTCCGCCGTGCTTGCTCGGAACGTCGACCCACCTCTCCGTTGCTCCTCCGGCCTTGTGCTCTACTCAGTCGCGTTTGGGGTGAGCCACTGATGCTTCCTGGATCCCTTGTTTGAGCTCTACCGGTCGCACACCACCGGCGTAGCGCTGCCGTGCCACCGCGTCCGCCATGGCCGACGACGAGCTAGTATAGGGCCGTAATCAGTGCTGCTAGGGACGTCAATCGATGCGCCTAGTCTTGGTGATCATTTTAGTACGTTGGCCGTCGCCGTTGGGCTCACCGTCGACGAGTTTACGTCGGTCAGCGCCGTCGTTGCCGTGGTCAGCGCGCGAGGTTAGGGATGACAGGTGGGGTCGGGTTGTCAGTGACTCAACGTTCAAATGGAATTTTTCTATTTTCAGATTTGCATGAATAGTGATGTAATTTGTTATTTTTGTGTAGATTTATTTAGAGCTCCAAAAATTATGAAAATTTTTGTGTGACCTCTATGTGATGTATATTATTTAATAAAAATATGAAATATTGTTTTTCAGCAATTTTTGAATGTGATAAAAATTGCTTAATTTATTAATAAATGGGTTTCCATGATTTTTCTAGGCTTATTTAATTGTCCAAAAATTATGAAATTTGTTTTGCCACTTACTTATCATGTAATAAACAATTACTAAAATTTTGAGCTCAATTAGAATAAGTTGATTTATTTCATAATTTTGAATTAAATAATTAATTCATAAAAGCAAATAGTAACCTTTAATGATTTAGGTTTTGTTTGAAATTTTGGATTGAGTGATGACCTTGGGTCATTAGTTAATGATGATCCTTGGCAATTGATGTATGTGTTATGAAACAGACTTTTGTTTGTTTGACTTGTAACTGTACCGCGAAGGAAAGTTGTATTCAAATTGTTAATTTTTGCATCCATCATCGAGCATCATGTTTCGTATTCCGCATCATGTTAAACATGGCATTGTTATTACGTGTAGTGAACGAAGGTGAACACGTGGTAGTTAATCAAGTTGTTGAGGAGGTTAATCCGTCTGTTGAGGTCGGATCGAATCCTTGTGAAACGTTGCAGGAACTAGACTTTTCCGTCAACGAAGGCAAGCCCCGGATGCATACAACCCTACCTTGTGTTTTATAAATTAATTTCGCTTTTGCTTTCCGTTACTGCATTAAGTGATTAGGAGTTAAGTAAGAGCCTAATTGGTGCATTACCACCCTTGTTATTCCATATTTACCATATTACCAGTTTTAAACTCGTATATGCCTAGTTTTGCTTAGCTATGCGTAGAACGATGAAAGTCGGGTGACTACCTGCCACCTGCAAGTTTTAAATGGAACATTGGTGTCGGGTACCTTAAAATGGGGTACCCCAAGCAAAACATCAAATGGGTTGCCCAAGTCCCATCTAAAAATAATAAAAGCAAAAAGGTAAGTCGTGGGCCCCTCACCCAAGCCCACTGGGTCCTCCCCCTCCTCGCCTCGAGCCTCAAGCAGGGGGTCTCGGCATCCTGACGCCAACTCCGCTTCGCGCAAGGCTCCCCAGGGAAGGCCTCGGTAGGGAACGCCATCTCCGCCTCGCCCGAGGCTCTCCACGGAAGGCCTCGGCAGGAGGCACGTTCTCCGTATCGCGCGAGGCCTCTCGCGCGAGGCCTCGGAAAGGAGCCTGATCTCCGTCTCGCGCGAGGCCTCATTCTCCATATCGCTCGAGGCCGGCTCGTCCGCGGTCCATCGCCCCCCACCTCGGCCGACTCTCCCGACAGCGAGTCACGTCTCATTAATACTTTCAACCACTCCCGCAATCTCAGCCGGACAGCGGCTCAACGTCATAGAATGGCCGACACGACCCGAAGTCGCATCAGCGCCATACCAGCCGGGACAGGGCATGGCGGGGATTACCGGCCACTGTGTCCCAGCACTGTGTCCACAATCAGCGCCTGGGACAGGGTATGATGGGGGTTACCGACCACTGTGTCCTAACGCTGCACCCACGACCCGCCGCCCGCTCAAGGCCTCGGCACTGTACATCGGGGCCTCAGCAATCTCGGGGTTCGTGCCTGCCGAGACCCCCCCACCGCAGTACAAGCCTCGGCACCGACCGGGCCTCAGCCTCGCGCACAATCTGTCCACCATGGCTTGCACGTTCGCCGCCACGTCCGCTCCGAGACATTCCCGGGGCTCCCATGACGCACAGGATCTGATGGGGACAACCACGCCGCCCCAGTACTTCAAGGACGGATCACTCCTACGACCACGCCGCCACAGGAATAGGCTACAGGGTTCGGACGTGCCGCTCCTATTGGCACGATGCCGCATAGTGGTACATGTGCTGTCCTCGTCCTCCCTTCAACTATAAAAGGAGAGGACTTGGGCCACTTAGAGGGAGAGGGAAGACCGGATAACACACACACACGCACACATTCTAGCCGCTTGAGAGCAACGTCTCAGACGGCCCACACGACACCCCGTCGAGACCTGGGACTAGTTCCCTCTCTCCCTTAGCTTATAACCCCCTACTACGAGCACTTCGGTGCAAGGAATACAAGTTCTATCCCTCAGACTGGACGTAGGGCGCCGATTGCCTGAACCAGTATAAACCTTGTGTCTCTTTGCATCACCATCCGGAATCGGGAGCACGCAGAACAAATTCACTAGTCGGTTGAGGACCCCCCGGTCCAGAACTCCGACAGTTGGCGCGCCAGGTAGGGGGCGCTGCGTGTCAGTTTCGTCATCCCAGCAGGTTCCGGATGGTAGACCCCGTACGACCATTACATCTCGGCACCGTAGTTTGGTTCGGGAGCCTAGAGTTCATGTCTCTAGGGCACGAGTACGACATGGTACTCCTCACCCCTTGAGCCCCACCGTCCGACGATGAAGTTACGCACCGGCAGCCCAGGCGCAGGCGGCGCCCGGGCGGCCGCTCTCGTCGCGCTCGCCAGGCACGACATGAGCAAGGCCACCCCGACGCTACGCGAGCCCGGGGCAGCACGCCACTCCCCGCCGATATCCTACGACCAGCTGTTAGTACGGGGTCCCTAGCTGGGGACCTATCTGGCTTGAGCTTGGACAAGGGGAAATCGCCGGTGGCTCGCGATGATGCCCAGTCGTCAAGCTCCGCTCCACCACTCCCTGAAGAACTGACCCCGGCAGAGCAGAATCTGGCGACAACACCATCCCCATACCCCTTTGGGTTGAGAAATGCCGCCGCTTCTTACACCTACGCATACGCTGCCGCTCTTGAAGGTCCCTCAGAGCACTGCCAGCGTTTCGGTCTCGACCTAAGCACCCACACCGACTCCTCAGATGAGGACGAGGCATGGCCCGGAGTGGATTTCTCCGGGCTCCACGACCCTGGGACTTTGCGCCAGTTCTTGGCCGCAAGTGACTACTGCTTCGGTTACTCTGACTCCGACGATGAAGGCACTTACGACCCCACTCGTGAATGTTTTCACATCGGGCTCGGGATGCCGAGGGCAGGCGAAGAGGATGAGGGGGCAGGTAGCCGCTCCCCACTTCGTCCAGGGGCGGGCGCTGTCACGCCCCCACGCAATGTCCTGCCGGCCGCGCGAAATGAGAACGTCGCTCTTGCGTGACCTCAGCGCCCAGACCTAGAGCAGCTCCGTGAGCTCCAGGCCAAGGTCGAACAAGACCAACTCCTTCTGCAGCAGCTTCGAGACTCTCTCGAACAGGAACAGCGAGGCCGCGGTGAAGGCGGGGGAGCCCGACGAAGAGCCTGCGATGTGCATCACCGCATCCATGACGACGAAGGGAGCGAGCAACCCCCAGTCTTCAATCGCGCCAGCCAGAACATCGCGGCTACGGCAATGCTGGTCCGCGCAATGCCCGAGCCTTCTACCACAGAGGGGCGGTGGGTCCGCGGCGAGCTCTGCAATCTCCTAGAGACCGCTGCGGTTCAGCAGGCCGAGAGTTCTGCCTCCCGACGGCACGGGGGCGCCTCGAACCTTCTCACGGCACCGCCTCGGCAGGACAGGGAAGCCCCGGCTCATCCCGAGCCCGATCGAGTGCCAATAGCCCATAGGGTCCCCGTGCGTCTGGACCGCCTCGGCAATCGACGCGAGGTGCAGGGAGACCATGAAGTGGTCAGCAGGCGACGACACCATGACAACGAGGGGCCCGCTCGGGGCTACCACCCACACCGAGGCGGTCGCTACGACAGCAGTGAGGACTGCAGTCCTTCCCCCGAGCCGCCAGGCCCTCGGGTCTTCAGCAGGGCCATCCGCGCTGCTCCTTTCCCCGCCCGGTTCCGCCAGCCGGCCAATCTCGCGAAGTATAGCGGCGAGACCAACCCGGAACTCTGGCTCGCCGATTACCGCCTAGCCTGCCAGCTAGGTGGCATGAAAAATGACCTGCTCATCATCCGCAATCTCCCTTTGCTCTTGTCGGACTCGGCACGAGCCTGGCTCGAGCATCTCCCTCCCTCGCAAATCCACGACTGGCGCGACTTGGTTAGGATCTTCGTCGAGAACTTCCAGGGCACATACATGCGCCCTGGGAATTCCTGGGATCTTAAGAGCTGTCGCCAGAAGCCGGACGAGTCTCTCCGAGACTTCATCCGACGCTTCTCTAAACAGTGCACCGAGCTACCCAGCGTCGGCGACTCGGAGATCGTCCAGGCTTTCCTCTCCGGCACCACTTGTCGGGACTTGGTCCGAGAGCTAGGTCGCAACGTCCCGCGCTCTGCTGCCGTGCTCCTCGACATCGCCACTAGCTTCGCCTCAGGTGAAGAGGCTGTCGGAGCCATCTTCCCCGACACCGACACCAAGGGTAAGCGGAGGGAAGAGGCCCCCGAGGCCTCAGCCTCCCACCTCCCTAAGAAAAAGAAAAAGGGGCGCCTGGGGAAGTAGGAGGTCCTAGAGGCTGATCTGGTTGCGGCCACAGAGCGCAACAATCCCCGAGGCTCCAAAGGCCCTAGGCCCTTCGACGACATGCTCAAGAAACCCTGCCCTTACCACCAGAGCCCGGTCAGGCATGCTCTCGAGGATTGCACCATGCTACGACGCTACTACGCCAGGCTCGGGCTCCCTGACGATGACGCCAAGCAGAAAGGCGCCGGCGACCAGGACAAAGACAAGGACGACGGGTTCCCCGAGGTACGCAACGCCTTCATGATCTTCAGTGGGCCCTCGGCATGCCTTACGGCGTGGTAGCGCAAGAGGGAACGCCGAGAAGTCTTCTCGGTCAAGGTGGCCACCCCCAGTACCTCGACTGGTCTCGAGAGGCGATCACCTTCGATCGGGATGACCACCCTGATCATGTTCTGAATCTCGGGCAGTACCCACTAGTTGTCGACCCGATCATCGGCAACACCTGACTCTCCAAGGTGTTGATGGACGGAGGCAGCGGCCTCAACATCCTCTACGTCAATACCCTGGAGCTCTTGGAGATCGACCGGTCGAGGCTCCAAGACGACGTCGCCCCCTTCCACGGCATCGTGCCGGGGAAGTGCACGCGACCCATCGGGCGCATCGACCTCCCTGTCTGCTTCGGCACCCCCTCCAACTACCGCAAGGAAGTCCTCACCTTCGAGGTCATCGGGTTTGGGGGAGCCTACCACGCCATTCTGGGGTGGCCGTGCTACGCCAAGTTCATGGCAGTGCCCAACTATACCTACCTCAAGCTCAAGATGCCAGGCCCTAATGGTGTCATCATGATCGAGTCCATGTACGAACTTGCATACGACTGTGACGTCGAGTGCATCGAGTACGCCGAGGCTCTTGCGGAGGCCGAGACCCTCATCGCCCACCTCGACCAACTCAGTGGCAAGGTGCCTGACTCCAAGCGTCGCGTGGGGGCGTTCGAGCCCACGGAAACCATCAAACTCATCCTGGTCGACCCCGCCTGCCCCGACGACCGAGCGCTGAGGATTAGCGCCACCCTCAACAGCAAATAGGAAGCCGTGCTCGTCGACTTTCTCCATGCGAACGCCGACATATTCGCATGGAGTCCCTCGGACATGCCGGGCATACCAAGGGAGGTCACCGAGCATGCCCTGGACATCCAGGCCAGATCTAGACCGGCGAGGCAACGCCTGCGCCGCTTCGACGAAGAAAAGCGCAGGGCCATCGGAGAGGAGGTGCAGAAACTCTTGGCGGCCGGGTTCATCAAGGAAGTGTCCCACCCAGAGTGGTTGGCTAACCCCGTGTTAGTCAAGAAGAAAAATGGGAAATGGAGGATGTGTGTAGACTACACCGGTCTGAACAAAGCCTGTCCAAAGGTCCCCTTCCCATTACCTCGAATCGATCAAATCGTTGATTCCACCGCAGGGTGTGAGACCCTATCTTTCCTTGATGCGTACTCTGGTTACCATCAGATCAAGATGAAAGAGTTCGACCAGCTCACGACTTCTTTCATCACACTGTTCGGCATGTACTGCTACGTGACGATGCCCTTCGGCCTCAGAAACGCGGGTGCCACGTACCAGCGGTGCATGACCCAGGTCTTTGGCGACAACATCGAGCAGACCATCGAGGCCTACGTAGACAACATCGTGGTCAAAACTAGAAAGGCTGAGAATCTCGTAAATGACTTGAGGGTAACCTTCAAATGCCTTAGAGAGAAGGGCATCAAGCTCAATCCCGAGAAGTGTGTGTTTGGGGTCCCCCGAGGCATGCTCTTGGGATTCATAGTCTCAGAACGCGGCATTGAGGCCAACCTAGAAAAGGTCTCGGCTATAACCAGCATGGGACCAATCAGAGACCTCAAGGGAGTGCAGAGGGTCATGGGATGCCTTACGGCCTTGAGCCGCTTCATCTCGTGCCTCGGCGAAAAAGGTTTGCCTCTGTACCGACTCTTGAGAAAGTCCGAGCGTTTTTCTTGGACCCCCGAGGCCGAGGAAGCCCTCGACAGACTCAAGAGGCTGCTCACCAATCCTACCGTTCTGATACCCCCGGCCTTGGACGAGGCCCTCTTACTCTACGTCGCCGCAACAACCCAAGTGGTCAGCGCCACCGTAGTAGTAGAGAGGTAGGAAGAAGGGCATACTCTGCCTACCCAGCGACCTGTCTATTTCATCAGCGAGGTGCTCTCCGAGACCAAAGCGCGCTACCCCCACATCCAAAAGCTAGTCTACGCCGTGGTCCTGGCCCGGCGCAAACTGCGCCACTACTTCGAGTCGCACCCAGTGACTGTGGTATCATCCTTCCCCCTGGGTGAGATAGTTCATAACCGGGAGGCCTCGGGCAGGATAGCCAAGTGGGCTGTCGAGCTTATGGGGGAAACCTTGACCTTTGTGCCTTGGAAAGCGATCAAGTCTCAGGTCTTGGCCGATTTCGTGGCTGAATGGACAGATACTCAACTGCCACCTGCTCAAATTTAGACGGAGTGCTGGACCCTGTACTTCGACGGATCCCTGATGAAGACCGGGGCAGGCGCGGGTCTGCTCTTCATTTCGCCCCTCGGAGTACACATGCGCTACATGGTGCGGCTCCACTTCGCCGCCTCCAACAACGTGGCCGAATACGAGGCCCTCATCAATGGCTTACAAGTCGCCATCGAGCTTGGGGCACGGCGCCTCGACGTCCGAGGCGACTCGCGGCTCATCATAGACCAAGTGATGAAGGAGTCAAACTGCCTTGACCCTAAAATGGAGGCTTACTGCAAGATGGTACGACGCCTAGAAGACAAGTTTGATGGTCTCGAACTAAATCATGTCGTGCGAAAGTACAACGAGGCCGCCGACGAGCTGGCAAAGATGGCCTCGGCACGGGCCCCGGTCCCCCCGAACATCTTCATCAGAGACCTCCACAAACCTTCCATCGGCTGCACCTCGACAGCAGAGGAGGGCCCACCTGGGGAACCCATGGCAAAGCTCGACGCCCCCTCTGCTGCCGAGACCCCCTCGACCGAGCCTAAGGTCATGGAAGTCAACGCCGAGCCTCCGTAGACTAATCAGGACGCGGATTGGCGAGTCCCATTCCTCGATTGGCTTGATCGGGGGGAGCTTCCCAATGACTGAACTGAAGCACGACGGCTTGCGCGCCGAGCCAAGACCTATGCCCTCTACAATGGCGAATTATACAGGCGAAGTCCCTCAGGTGTCCTTCAACGATGCATCAGTTCCGAGGCAGGCCAAGCCCTGCTTTGGGACTTACACGCAGGCGCCTGCTGGCACCATGCGGCGCCTCGGATGCTCGTAGGGAACGCTTTCCGCCAAGGGTTCTACTAGCCGACGGTGGTCGCCGACGCTACCAAGCTAGTACGCTCCCTGCGAAGGATGCCAGTACTATGCTCGGCAGACACATCTCCCAGCCCTAGCCCTGCAAACCATCCCCATCACATGGCCGTTTGCCGTGTGGGGGCTCGACATGGTCGGGCCTCTGCAAAAGGCCCCCGGGGGCTACACCCATCTACTGGTATCAATCGACAAGTTCTCCAAATGGATCGAGGCCCGTCCGATCAATCGAATCAAATCCGAGCAGGCGGTGCTATTCTTCACTGATATTATCCATAGGTTTGGGGTCCCCAACACCATCATCACCGACAACGGGACGCAGTTCACCGGCAAAAAGTTCCTGACGTTTTGCGACGACCACCACATCCATGTGGCCTGGTCGGCTGTAGGACACCCAAGGACCAACGGCCAAGTAGAGCGTGCCAACGGCATGATCCTACAAGGCCTCAAGCCAAGAATTCACAACCGGTTGAAAAAGTTTGGCAAGAAATGGCTCGCCGAACTCCCGTCGGTCATCTAGAGCCTGAGGAACACTCCAAGCCGAGCCACGGGGTTCACGCCTTTCTTCCTAGTCTATGGGGCCGAGGCCATCCTCCCTACCGACCTGGAATATGGTTCCCCAAGGCTGCAAGCCTATAACGAACAAAGCAACCGCACAACCCGAGAGGACGCCCTCGATCAGCTGGAGGAAGCTCGAGACGTCGCGCTACTACACTCGGCCAAGTATCAGCAGAGCCTGCGGCGCTATCAGGCCCGACGCGTCCGAGGCCAAGACCTGAAGGTAGGCGACCTGGTGCTAAGGCTAGCACAGAGCAACAAGGGTCGCCACAAGCTGACCCCGCCATGGGAAGGACCGTACATCATCGCCCAAGTCCTGAAGCCCGGGACCTACAAGCTGGCCAACGAGAAGGGCGAAATCTTCACCAACGCTTGGAACATAGAACAGCTATGTCACTTTTATCCCTAAATTTCCAAGCATTGTATATGTCGTTTCTCGAAATACAATTAAAAAGCGTTCTTTAGTTGATCTTACTCTTCGAGAAACCCCCCGAGCCCACCGTAGGTCTCGGCAGTACAATAAACACAACAAGGGAGACTCGGCTCTGCCTCAGCAGAACCAAGCCTCCCTCGGGGGCTAGATGGGGGACTCCCCCTAGGTCCCACGCACCATCTTTTGGTTGCTTTTCGAAAAAATTCCTATGCCAAGTCTCTAGCAGGCTCTGATGAATCATTTGTAAAGACTCCTTGGACCAAGGTCTGTTTCCTAAGCAAGAGGCCGGTAGAGTCGCGAGACGGCCTATGCCCCCGGGCTACGGCACTCCCTCACTACCTCTCGCTCAAGGGACGGCTTAGGCCCCAAAGGGGTGTTTTGCAAACAAAATCTGATCAGGAGCAACAGAGGGCAAAGGCTCGGAAACATGAGAAAAACAACTAAGAAACACAAATACGTCAGAAATAAAGGCCTCAATGGCCACAAACGTTATGATACAAAAATAACCCCTATCCTATCTTTACATCGCCCCCGGGGCCCAGATTAAGGCTCAGGGCCTCCAGCACCGGCAGATAGTAGGGGAGGAACCACCTCGTCTTCAAAGAGCATCGCCAGCGCCGTGCCAGGGCCTTCCGCTGCCTCCAGCAGCTTCGCAACCGCCGCGTGGGCCTCCTCGTCATCATCAGGCATAACATAGCCGTCACTGATGGCCGGGAGGTCGACGCCAAGGTAGTGAGAGGAGATGACGGCCATCACTCGCTTGACACCCGTGTGCAGCGCCCCTCAGAGCCGCTCGCGCATCTAGCTGCTCAGCGCAATCAAGCGGCTCCCAAGGGAGCTGCTCGACTGAACCCCCTCGACCTCCAGGGCCTCGCAGGCGGAAAGGGCAGCACGCTTTAGCGCCTCATGCTCCCCGATCTCGGTCTCGAGCACCGTCTGCACCACGCTGGAAGCCTCGGCGGCCCGAATGATCTCCGCCTCTGACTCTGCACCACGGAAAATGGAATGAGGTCGAGCCAGAGAAAAAACAACCTAAGTTAGGGACGGAAGCCCACGGAGCTCACCCTTGGCCTTCAGCTCCCAGTGTCGGGTCTCGGCCTAATAGGCCTCGGCTTTCTCCTTCAACCGCTGGGCCTCGACCCGAGAGGCCTCGGCCGCCCTAGAAGCTTCACTCCCCAGCTCTGCGTCATACAAGGAAGTTAGGGAGCGAACATAAGGGGAAGAAAACAAAAAAAGGGGGACTCGAACTCACCCTCGACCGTCCCCCTCAAAACCACAGCCTCGATTTGCGAGGCCTCAACCGCAGCAAGGGCCTCATTCAGAGCACCTTTGGTCAGCCGGTGCACACTCTCCTCTGCCCCCAGCTACCCGGCGAGGGCCTTGCCCCGAGGCTGTCGCTTCTTCAGCCCAGGATCTGAAGGCATCCCGATCGCTGACGGTGCGGGTAAGCTCCTCCTCCAGCTCCTTGATCCGCGCCGCCAAGGGGACGAGCTGCGTCTAGGCTGTGGCCGCCTCGACCTTCGCATCGGCACAGCGAAGGCGGAGGTCCTCCACCTCCGCGCTTTGTGCCGACAGAAGCTCGTTGGCTTTGGCAAGAAGGCCCCTCTGCCTCTGAAGCTGGTCCCAGATTCCCCTCTCCCGCCGGAGGAAGACCAACTTCCTATGGGACCGGGTCTCGAGCTCCTGAGGAGGCAGAGCAGAGGTCGTCGATTGCGACAAAACCAAGGAAAGAACAACGTCGCGCGAGAAAGGAAAACACGAACCTAGGCGACTCCGGGCAGTTCGTCGGCCACCACGGACAGCGCCATCCGTAGCGACCGCTCCGCCAGCTCGCGGTACTGCTCGAAGGTACTCCAGCGCCCGCCCTCGGCCGTGTCCTCAAGGACGAACAGAGGCTCCCCCTCAGGGTCGTCCTGGCTCCACCACAGTACCTGCGGGTGATCCCACCCGCGGGGCTCGGGTCGCACCCGCACGAGGCCCGAGCTTCCCTCGACTAAGAGCGGCGCCGGCTGCTCCACGGCATCGGTCTCCTCGGCGCCGACCACCTCCCGCGCCCGGGAAGTATCGTCGGAGAAGATTGGATAGACCTCCGCCTCCCGGGCACTCTCTCGCAACAACGGCGGGCCCTGAGCCAAGGGCACGGCCGAGGCCTCCGCCGCCTGCATCTCCGCCTCCTGCACAGATGGCTTCGCCGCCATCACAATGGCCGTGGTGACCTCGGGGGCTCCGGCCTCTGCAATCACGGCCTCGGCGGTCTCGGGGGCTCCGGCCTCCGTCATTGTGGCCTCGGCAGACGCAGAAACGCCGACCGCGGACACTGCGGTCTCGGCGGTCCTGGGCACCGGGGCCTCCATCGCCTCAGCCCCAGAGGCCCTGGGAGCCTCGGCAACAAAGGGCACGATGGCCCCATCCGACCGTGTAGGGGCCGCCTCGGCAACCCCTCCTTGGGCAGCCGGTTCCTTTGGGTCGACCCTCGCCGACGCCACGCCGCGCTGGATGGCGGCTTGTGCCTCCGCCACCCAGTGGGCAGAGGAGCCGGGGCTCGCCTTAAGCGCCTTAAGGGGCGCCAAGGGGAGGTCGTCCGCAAGCCACTTCTGACTAAAGAAAATTAACCTATAGGGTCAGCACGGGACCAAAAAAGCGAACGGAAGACGCCATAACCCTGCCAAAAATACACTTACTTTGAACGGGGCAGCCCCAGCTTCGCCACAGCAAACCTCATCCGCGACGGCGGAGGCGGCGGCAGTGGCGTCGCATCCGTATCCATCGGCGCTGGTCGGTCCTCAGCGGACCTCGGCGCCCCTTCGGTCCTCTGCGGGGCCGGTGGCATCGCCTCCACCGCCACCGGCTCCACCGCGACCGCCAAGCTTACCAGGCCGACGACGTGTTTGCCTAACGCCCGCGCCTCGGGCGTGTTGGCCTCGGCCCCGGAGGGGGCCACCGCCGGCCCCGGGTCCGCTTCTACTCCCCTTCCCGGGGGTGCCGGGCTGCTTGCCGACGTCCTGGGCGCCACCTCCACGATGTCAGGAAGGTGGTCTAGGGGGCCTCACCCTACCTCGCCCTTGTCATTCCCGTCCAAGGCCTCCATCAACAATGACGTCGATGGCGATTCCTCCAACGGGAGACCATCCTTCCGTTGCTGACGGCGGCGCTTATCCAATGCCTCGCGCACAAGGATGTGCTTCGTGCGCTTCGCCGCCTTAGCATCCTTCCGCTTCTTCTGCGCGTCGGTGTGAGCGCGGTTGATCGCCCACTGCCCCGCGTCCTCGGGAACGGGCGGCGGGGAGGAGCGCACGTCCCTCATCCCCTGAAGAAACGACAAATGCGCATAAGGAAACAAGGGATAAAGGGAAATTGAGGAGGTTCAGAGGCTACAGCGGCACTCGACTTACCAGCGAAAGGAACCCCCACGACGGTCGCATCGCGTAGGGGGTCAGGTTGCCGCCCCTCAACTTCGCATCTACCGTCTCCCCCACCCGACGGTGAATTTCCTCATCGGAGAGGGCGGAGGAAGACATCCGGGTGCCTTCGACGGGCTCACCCGGCCTCATCTCGAACAGCCGCCGCCGCCGAGCCATCAGCGGCAGCACCCTCCGGTGGTGGAAGGCGGCCACGACCACAGCGACGGTGAGGCCATGGCTCCGCAGCCTCGCCAGCCCCTCCAGGAGCGGCTCCAGCTTGGGCTGGTCGACCTTTGGGACACCCCACTTCCATTTCTCCAGGCAACTCCCCACAATTCACCCAGTATAAGGGGGAAGTCCTCCATCGTCGTTGCGGAGGTAGAACCAACTCGTGTACCATCGGCGGTTGGAAGACGCGAGTTGGGCCGGGATGTAGAGGTGCAAGCGGTCCTGACGCACATGGAGAGTGCAGCCTCCGGCCCTCGATGCCTTCCTCTTGCCCGACGTGCCCGTCGGCTTGGTAGTATGCCCCGCCCGGAACAGGTGGAGCCACAAATCCCAATGGGGAGCGATCCCCAAATACCCCTCGCAGACGGCAGCGAAGATAGCCGCCTGAGCAATGGAGTTGGGATTAAAATTGTGGAGCTCCACGCCGTAGTAGTGCGGGAGCGCCCGCATGAACCGGTCCACCGGAACGCCGAGGCCGCGCTCGTGGAAGGAGACGAAGCTCACGACGTAGCTGCCGCGGGGCCTCAGCTCCAGCTCGCCGTACGGAGCAATCCACTCCGGCCTACTAGGGTCTGTCACCGGGCGGAGGAGTCCACCATCGACAAGCGACTGGAGCATCTCCTCGGTGACGTCCGACGGATCCCAAGGGTCCACCTCGACAACGACGACATTGCCGGCCATGAGTGCGATGGAGGAATTAGGCACGGCGGTGAGTTTTTCTCTCTCCCTCCACACTCTCGCTTTTTCCTCGCTTTCTCCCTAGGCTCGCTCTTCTCTCCTCTTCTTCCCGGCACCCGCTGCTTTGGCGACGGCTCGATGGAGGCGGTGCTAATGCAGGCAAGGTAAGACAAGGAGGGGCAAGATTCCTCGGGTATTTATGCAGGGAGGAGGCGAAACGAACGGGCGATGAAATTGGGGAGGTTTTCCCCAGTCCAGCGCGGTTAACCACGAGCCGATTTTGGCGGCCCACGCGCCCACGTCTCCCGCATTAAATGCGAGGACAGTTACGTCCCGTCCA
Organism: Miscanthus floridulus; assembly: GCF_019320115.1. Lineage (NCBI taxonomy): Eukaryota > Viridiplantae > Streptophyta > Magnoliopsida > Poales > Poaceae > Miscanthus > Miscanthus floridulus. The sequence goes on along the minus strand of NC_089581.1, from coordinate 30,297,119 downwards.
TCATGTCGCGCTCGGCCACTACGGCAGCAGGCGTCATTTCGCCTCCCCATGAAACCACCTCAAAAGGCGCGCCACCCACAGTTGAGCCAATAGGGAAGATATTTCCCGCGGCCTGTTCCTTTCATAGGAAGGAATCGGGCTCTGAGCCTATTACGATCCAGGGGTTCGAAGGCTGGACCCCAAAGGGTTTCAATAGCTGCCCCAGGATAATAGAGTCAGGGGCGACTGCGGGCGAGCCTATACGTGGCCGAGACCCAAGCGAGCGAAATGCTTGGGACGCCCAAAGTTGTGTCCGAGACCGGCAGGAAAGTATCCGAATGGGATCCCACCGTAGGGAGGCACCGAGCCACCGAGGCCCAACGAACGGCCTCGGCACCCACTAGAGAAATCCTCTGGTAGTCTTGGAGTGTGTCTCTGGACCGCTAGCCGTCCCCTAACGAACGGGGTTTGGACCTCCACTCGGACTACCCGATAACAGCTCACTGGAAGTGCCACCGCTCGTGCCCATCGAGGGTAGCGAGGCACATTCCACCCCTCCTTCCGAGCGAAAAGGAAGCGCGAGGGTCGCATAAAAAGTCAGGGGAACCCCTGACGGCCTTCTCGCCCTATGTAGAGGCTAGGGGGTTCCTCCTGCAAATATGCCGAGACCCCACGATCCGGGCTCGTGCCCAAAGGGGCCTCGACAAACAAACCCTCACGCGCGAGGGGCGTATAAAAAGTCAGGAGAATTCCCGACGGCCCTCTCACGCAGAGGCTAGGGGCTCTTCCTGCAACCTCGCCGAGACCAGAATGGGCTCGGCAAACTAACCCTCCGTCCGAACGAAAAGGACATGTGAAGATCAAATGAAAGGGCCAGAACACCCAAGACAAAGACAAACAGTCCAAAACCGCGCTAGAGGTTTCGCTACAAACACGATAAAAGGGCGCCGAGCCCGTTACAGTCCAGGGGTTCGAAGGCTGGGCCTCCAAAAGGCTTCGACAGCCGTCCCAGGGCAACAGAGTCAGGGACGACATCGGGGCGAGCCTACGAATGGCCCAGGCCCGAGCGAACGGTCGCTCGGGGCGTCCTAAGTCGTGTCCGAGACCAGCGGGGAAGTATCCAAATGGGATCCCACCGTAGCGAGGCACCGAGCCACCGAGGCCCGCGAACGGCCTCGGCACCCACTAGAGAAACCCCCTAGTACTCTTGGAGTGCATCGCTGGACCACTAGCCGTCCCCCAGCGAACGGGGCTCGGGCCTCCACTTGGACTACCCGCTAACAGCTCACCAGAAGTGTCCACGCTCGTGCCCATCGAGGGTAGCCTGGCACGTTCCACCCCTCCTTCTGAGCGAAAGGAAGCATGAGGATCATACCCAAAGTCAGGGGACCCCTGACGAACCTCTCGCTCCGCGTAGAGGCTAGAGGGCTTTTTTCCTGCAGCCTCGCCGAGACCCCCGCAACCTGAACTTGCGCTTGGGGGCTCGGCAAATGCAATAAGAACTACTCGTTCAGACACGGAAATGAAGAAAGCCCCTAGAGGACTAACTCCACTCCCCCAGGGGCTCGGGGGCTACACCCGGCGGGTGTGCTCGCGCGCACCCACCAGAACCTCAAAAAACAAACCCCAATTCCTACAGGGCAGGTATAAACCAAGCCTCGACAAACCCTCAGGGGGAGTGCACGCACTCCCCCCGAGGCTCGGGGGCTACATTTGGGTACCTTAGAATGGGGTACCCCAAGCAAAACATCAAATGGGTTGCCCAAGTACCATCTAAAAATAATAAAAGCAAAAAGGTAAGTCATGGGCCCCTCACCCAAGCCCACTAGGTCCTCCCCCTCCTCGCCTCGAGCCTCAAGCAGGGGGTCTCGGCATCCTGACGCCAACTCCGCTTCGCGCGAGGCTCCCCAAGGAAGGCCTCGGCAGGGAACGCCATCTCCGCCTCGCCCGAGGCTCTCCACGGAAGGCCTCGGCAGGAGACACGTTCTCCGTATCGTGCGAGGCCTCTCGCGCGAGGCCTCAGAAAGGAGCCTGATCTCCGTCTCGCGCGAGGCCTCATTCTCCGTGTCGCTCGAGGCCGGCTCGTCCGCGGTCCATCACCCCCCGCCTCGGCCGACCCTCCCGACAGCGAGTCACGTCTCATTAATACTTTCAACCACTCCCGCAATCTCAGCCGGACAGCGGCTCAACGCACAGAATGGCCGACGCGACCTGAAGTCGCATCGGCGCCATACCGGCCGGGACAGGGCACGGCGGGGATTACCGGCCACTGTGTCCCAGCACTGTGTCCACGATCAGCGCATGGGACAGGGTATGATGGGGGTTACCAGCCACTGTGTCCTAACGCTGCACCCACGACCCGCCGCCCGCTCAAGGCCTCGGCACTGTACATCGGGGCCTCGGCAATCTCGGGGTTCGTGCCTGCCGAGATCCCCCCACCGCAGTACAAGCCTCGGCACCGACCGGGCCTCAGCCTCGCGCACAATCTATCCACCATGGCTTGCACGTTCGCCACCACGTCCACTCCGAGACATTCCCGGGGCTCCCACGACGCACAGGATCTGATGGGGACAACCACGCCGCCCCAGTACTTCAAGGACGGATCACTCCTACGACCACGCCGCCACAGGAACAGGCTACAGGGTTCGGACGTGCCGCTCCTATTGGCACGATGCCGCATAGTGGTACATGTGCTGTCCTCGTCCTCCCTTCAACTATAAAAGGAGAGGACTTGGGCCACTTAGAGGGAGAGGGAAGACTGGATAACTGTAACACCTCGGGTGTTTAAATAGTAAAATTTGACATGTCATCATATGCATTGCAAAGCATTTGACATTTGGTGAAAACTTTGATGTGCATTTACTAAAACAAGTTTACATTTGTGTAATGAATGTTGAATTGTATTGTTTGACTCAAGTTCAATATTTGTATGGATTTTGAATTTTTCCAGAAAACCCCGCCTTTCGACATTTAAATCCTACCCTAAAAATCCATTTCAAAATCTAAGCATATTTTGGGGTTGGGCCCAAAAGAAAAAGTGTAGAGCTTGGCAAGTTATACAAAGTTTGTTTTTGGAGTTTTTCAAGTTATTTAGGAAAATTTTGAGTAATTCAAAAAGGCGTAATTCGTTAAATTTCCCTATTCAAATTCAAAAGTTCATTTCAAAATCTAGACCGAATTAGGAGATGGTTATAGAAGCATAGTTGTAGACCTTTTGATTTTGAACAACTTTTGTTTTTGGAGATTTTTGAGTTGTTATGAAAATTTGAGAGTAATTTGTGAAATTTGGCGAATGGCAAACTTGTAATTGCTGTGAACAGTGTTCACCGCTTGCGCTACACCGCCGGCGAGCTTCGGCTTGCTTCTAGTCACGCGCGTGGCCATCTGGGCGTCGCGTTGGCGTGCTGAAGGCTTCGTCGTGGCTTCCTTGCGCTTCCTTGGCTGCCCTATAAAGCTCTGGAGCCGCCGCCGTTCTTCTTTCTTCGTTCTCTGTTTTTCCCGTCGCCGCTGCTCCATCTCCGGCGAGCCCGTGCCGTCGTTGTCGTGCTCCACCGTCGCTGATAAGCTAGTCCCAGCTCCGCCTGAACCTTGCGCGTCCATCTGACCCACCAATTTGGCTTGTCTTCACCGGGAACTCGAGTTTCATCGCCTTCTTCCTCGCGGCCGATAACCTCACCATCACATGCGCATCTCCATGGCCAGAGCCCGTCGGTGAGCCGTTGCCCTTGATTGGTGTACCTTTAGCTTCATCTCGATGCCGTAGTGCTCATTTCACTGTTGATTGGCCGTTTTATCCACTGCAGTCGCCGGCACACCGTCACCGACGATCCTTGCTCCGCCGCCGTTGCTGTTCACGTCGACCCGCGTCTACGCTGCTTCTCTAGCCTTGCTTTCTGCTCTGTAGTGTTCGTGGTGAGCTCCTAATGCTTCCTGTGCCCTTTGATTAACTGCTACCGTACTCCTGTCGCCGGCGTAACGTCGCCGAGCCACCGCGTCCGCCATGGCCGACGCCAAGCTCGTAACTCGTAGTAATTCATCTAGCTAGTGCCTTCAGTCCATGCGCCGTGATGATGTGGTCATTTTGGTACCTTGACCGTCGCCTTTGGACTCACCGTCGGTGAGTTTGCGCCGGTCAGCGCCGTCGTCGTCGTAGTCAACACGCGGGAGGTAGGTGATGACATGTGGGGTCCGATGTCAGTGACTCAGCGTTCAAATGGATTTTTCTATTTTCAGATTTGAATGAATAGTGTCTATTTTTGTTATTTTTGTGTAGATTTATTTAGAGCTCCAAAAATTATGAAAATTTTTGTGTGACTTCTCTGAGATGTATAGTATTTAAGAAAAATATGAAATAGTGTTTTTCAGTAATTTTTAAATGTGATAAAAATTGCTCAATTTATTCATAAATGGATTTCCAGGATTTTTCTAGGCTTATTTATTTATCCAAAAATTATGAAATTTGTTTTTCCACTTAGTTAACATGTAATGAACATGTACTAAAATTTTGAGCTCAATTGGAATAAGTTGATTTATTTCATAATTTTGAATTAAATAATTAATTCATAAAAGTGAATAGTAACCTTTAATGATTTAGGTTTTTGTTTGGAATTTTGGATTGAGTGATGACCTTGGGTCATTTGTTGTTAATGATCCTTGGCAGTTGATGTATGTGTTACGAAAAAGATTTAGTTTGTTTGACTTGCAACTGTACCGCGAAGGAAAGTTGTATTCAAATTATTAATTTTGCATCCATCATCGAGCATCATGTTTCGAATTCCGCATCATGTTAAACATGGCATTGTTATTATGTGTAGTGAACGAAGGTGAAAACGTGGTAGTTAATCAAGCTATTGAAGAGGTTAATCCGTCTGTTGAGGTCAGATCGAATACTTGTGTAACGTCGCAGGAACCGGACTTTTCCGTCAACGAAGGCAAGCCCCGGATGCATACAACCCTACCTTGTGTTTTATAAATTAATTTTGCTTTTGCTTTCTGTTACTGCATTAAGTGATTAGGAGTTAAGTAAGAGCCTAATTGGTGCATTACCACCCTTGTTATTCCATATTTACCATATTACCAAATTTAAACTCGTGTATACCTAGCCTTGCTTAGCTATGCGTAGAACGAGGAAAGTCGGGTGACTACCTGCCACCTACAAGTTTAAACGGAACATTGGTTAACTATGTTAGCATGTGATATGGGAATGTGGAGTAATAAATCTAGACCGGGCGGACTCGGTGTGTGTGAGCCACAAGACATGGAGGTCTTGTGAGCGGGTTCTTTCCGCCTGTGTCGATTAAGGCACGTCCGTTGTTGAATTGCATGAGGTGAGAATTTGTAGTACTAACCACATACTCCGGTAAGCATGAACTTGGCAATTCTATTACGAGAATGGCTACTCGCGCACTGGGAGTGGAGAGATGGCGGGAATAGCATGTACCCACGTGGCCATGGGCTGGAATGGTGGAGTACTGTGTTCTCGGGTGGCGCGGACCCGTTCTGGTTTTAGAGGATCCGAGGGTAGGTTGGTATATGTAGGTCGGGGACCTGCATATGTCGTGTGGTCTAGAATTCCCAGCTAGGTTTAATCGGTTCGAATCGTCGTTGCTCCTCGGTTAAGGAGACTCAACTCACTGTTCATCATTGTAGAATTAATAACCGGAACTTGAATAAGGCTTGTGAAGGTGTTGGATATGAAGTTTCATGATCTCAGTGCGGATCGTGTCAGCTTTGTATATAATTCTTGAGAAGTTTTCTATATAAAGAATGTTGTTAAAAGAGCTTTTACGCAAAAGAACTTTGATCATTGTTAAAGCTATACCTTGAATCCCTGAGCCTGCATTCCTGAGTTTATCAGTTAATATTTCGGATAAGTCTTGTTGAGTACTTTTGTACTCAGGGTTCGTTGACCCCTTGTTGCAGGTGAGCCTCATGAGCAGATCTATTTTGGATCGTGCTGCATGACTATCGTTCGTTCTGACGATGAGAAGTAAATATGTGATCCTTGGGCAGGATGTTTATTTTGTGTGATATGTCTATATTAATTATGCCACTCCACTACTACTATGGTTTGTAATAATCATCGAACTTAGTTTGTAAGGTTTGAAACAACTGGTTTGTAAGCTATGTTATCGTAAGACTTCCGCTGTTTTTACTCTGGTTTTGATATTTGAATAAATGTTGTAATACTGCAATGACTCTGTAACGTGATCCTGCTCGGAAATCGTGGATGATTCGGGGTTCCTCGAGGACACCCGACAGTCTTTTTAAGTTAATGGAAACATATGCATAAATGTCAAAGGTCGTCGGACAGTGACAGGTGCACGTGGGCCCTATAACTTAGGAGGTTCTGCCACAATAACACACACACACGCACACATTCCAGCCGCTTGAGAGCAACGTCTCAGACGGCCCACACGACACCCCGCCGAGACCTGGGACTAGTTCCCTCTCTCCCTTAGCTTGTAACCCCCTACAACGAGCACTTCGGTGCAAGGAATACAAGTTCTATCCCTCAGACTGGACGTAGGGCGCCGATTGCCTGAACCAGTATAAACCTTGTGTCTCTTTGCATCACCATCCGGAATCGGGAGCATGCAGAACAAATTCACTAGTCGGTTGAGGACCCCCCGGTCCGAAACTCCGACAGTTGGTTAATTATGTTAGCATGTGATATGGGAATGTGGAGTAATAAATCTAGACCGGGCGGACTCGGTGAGTGTGAGCCACCTGACATGGAGGTCTTGTGAGCGGGGTCTTTCCGCCTGTGTCAATTAAGGCACGTCCGTTGTTGAATTGCATGAGGTGAGAATTTGTAGTACTAACCACATACTCCGGTAAGCCTGAACTTGGCAATTCTATTACGAGAATGGCTACTCGCGCACTGGGAGTGGAGAGATGGCGGGAATAGCATGTACCCACGTGGCCATGGGCTGGAATGGTGGAGTACTGTGTTCTCGGGTGGCGCGGACCCGTTCTGGTTTTAGAGGATCCGAGGGTAGGTTGGTATATGTAGGTCGGGGACCTGCATATGTCGTGTGGTCTAGAATTCCTAGCTAGGTTTAATCGGTTCGAATCGTCGTTGCTCCTCGGTTAAGGAGACTCAACTCACTGTTCATCATTGTAGAATTAATAACCGGAACTTGAATAAGGCTTGTGAAGGTGTTGGATATGAAGTTTCATGATCTCAGTGCGGATCGTGTCAGCTTTGTATATAATTCTTGAGAAGTTTTCTATATAAAGAATGTTGTTAAAAGAGCTTTTACGCAAAAGAACTTTGATCATTGTTAAAGCTATACCTTGAATCCCTGAGCCTGCATTCCTGAGTTTATCAGTTAATATTTCGGATAAGTCTTGTTGAGTACTTTTGTACTCAGGGTTCGTTGACCCCTTGTTGCAGGTGAGCCTCATGAGCAGATCTATTTTGGATCGTGCTGCATGACTATCGTTCGTTCTGACGATGAGAAGTAAATATGTGATCCTTGGGCAGGATGTTTATTTTGTGTGATATGTCTATATTAATTATGCCACTCCACTACTACTATGGTTTGTAATAATCATCGAACTTAGTTTGTAAGGTTTGAAACAACTGGTTTGTAAGCTATGTTATCGTAAGACTTCCGCTGTTTTTACTCTGGTTTTGATATTTGAATAAATGTTGTAATACTGCAATGACTCTGTAACGTGATCCTGCTCGGAAATCGTGGATGATTCGGGGTTCCCCGAGGACACCCGACAGTCTTTTTAAGTTAATGGAAACATATGCATAAATGTCAAAGGTCGTCGGACAGTGACAGGTGCACGTGGGCCCTATAACTTAGGAGGTTCTGCCACAATAACACACACACACGCACACATTCCAGCCGCTTGAGAGCAATGTCTCAGACGGCCCACACGACACCCCGCCGAGACCTGGGACTAGTTCCCTCTCTCCCTTAGCTTGTAACCCCCTACAACGAGCACTTCGGTGCAAGGAATACAAGTTCTATCCCTCAGACTGGACGTAGGGCGCCGATTGCCTGAACCAGTATAAACCTTGTGTCTCTTTGCATCACCATCCGGAATCGGGAGCATGCAGAACAAATTCACTAGTCGGTTGAGGACCCCCCGGTCCGAAACTCCGACAGTTGGTTAATTATGTTAGCATGTGATATGGGAATGTGGAGTAATAAATCTAGACCGGGCGGACTCGGTGAGTGTGAGCCACCTGACATGGAGGTCTTGTGAGCGGGGTCTTTCCGCCTGTGTCGATTAAGGCACGTCCGTTGTTGAATTGCATGAGGTGAGAATTTGTAGTACTAACCACATACTCCGGTAAGCCTTTACTCGGCTATTCTATTATGAGAATGGCTACTCACGCACTGGGAGTGGAGAGATGGCGGGAATAGCGTGTACCCACGTGGCCATGGGCTGGAATGGTGGAGTACTGTATTCTCGGGTGGCGCAGACCCGTTCTTGTTTTAGAGGATCCGAGGGTAGGTTGGTATATGTAGGTTGGGGACCTGCATATGTCGTGTGGTTTGGAATCCCCAGCTGGGTGTTTAATCGGTTCGAATCGTCGTTGCTCCTCGGTCATGGAGACTCAACCCACTGTTCATCATCGTAGTATTAATAACTGGAACTTGAATAAGACTTGTGAAGGTGTTGGATATGAAGTTTCATGATCTCAGCACGGATCGTGTCAGCTTTGTATATAATTCTTATGAAGTCTACTATAATAAGAATTTTGTTAAAAGAGCTTTTACGCAAAAGAACTTTGATCATTGTTAAAGCTATACCTTGAATCCCTAAGCCTGCATTCCTAAGTTATCAGTTAATATTTCGGTTAAGTCTTGTTGAGTACTTTTGTACTCAGGGTTCGTTGACCCTTGTTGCAGGTGAGCCTCATGAGCAGATCTGTTTTGGATCGTGCTGCATGACTATTGTTCGTTCTGACGATGAGAAGTAAATGTGTGATCCTTGGGCAGGATGTTTATTTTGTGTGTTATGTATATGTTAATTATGCCACTCCACTACTACTATGGTTTGTAATAATTATCGAACTTAGTTTGTAAGGTTTGAAACAACTAGTTTGTAAACTATGTTACCGTAAGACTTCCGCTTTTTACTCTGGTGTCGATATTTAAATAAATGTTGTAATACTGCAATGACTCTGTAACGTGATCCTTCTTGGAAATCATGGATGATTCAGGGTTCCTCGAGGACACCCGACAGTCTTTTTAAGTTCATGGAAACATATGCATAGATGTCAAAGGTCGTCGGACAGTGACAGGTGCATGTGGGCCCTATAACTTAGGAGGTTCTACCACACCTTCTCTTTGCATGAAGCCTTTCGCCACAAGTCGTGCTTTGAATCTTTCTATATTCTCTTTGGAGTCATGTTTGGTTTTGTAGACCCATTTACAGCCTACTGTCTTGGCTCCTTTAGGAATTATTTCTAAGTCCCAAATATCATTGGTTTTCATTGATTTTATTTCATCTTCCATGGCTTCAAGCCACTTTGATGAGTGAGCGCTTCTCATGGCTTCTTCAAAAGAGGTGGGATCACCGTCCATTTAAAATTCCTCACATTCATAAACTTCATAGTCTTTAGGAATGGCTGATCTCCTGACTCTTTAAGACCTTCTAGGGGCCTCGTTAGATGATGCTTGTTCTATATGAGACTATTGTTGCTCCTCCTCATGTGTGACAATGGATTCTATGAGATTCTAAACAACAGGTTCCTCATGTTCATTCATTATTGCCACAGGAGAGCTAACAACATGTGCTGTTACTATAGTGTCTTGCACTGTTGGTACAGCAACAACAGGTAGCGTGAAGAATGGTTCCTAAACCATTGGAGTAGGCACGTATACCCACTTCTTTTCAAAATTAATTTCTGACGCTACCATGCTCCCCCTTATCATATCATCCTTCAAGAACACAACATGTCTTGTTTCTACAAATTCATTTGTCTGTCAGGACAATAGAAGCGATAACCTTTTGACTTTTTGGATAGCCAATGAAATGATAACTGACTGTCTTGGAGTCTAGCTTCCCTATGTTTGGGTTAAAGATTTTAGCCTTAGCTGGACAACCCCACACACGTAAATAGTTAAGTGAGGGTTCCTTTTCTGTCCATAACTCATACGGTGTTATGGGCACCGACTTGCTTGACACTCGATTAAGAATATGAATGGTGGTTTTTAACACTCCATCCATAAACTTATCTCTTGGGTAGAGTAACATAACATGCTTCTCACCATATCTATTAAGGTATGGTTGCGTCTTTCAGCTACTCCATTCTGCTGAGGCTCGCCCGGTGTAGAATACTGGGTAACTATGCCATTTTTCTGTAAATACCTTGCAAAATGTCCAGGAATTTGGCCATATGGGGTGTGTCGACCATAGTACTCTCCCCCATGGTTGGATCTTACTACCTTAATCTTTAAGTTGTGCTGATTTTCTACTTCAGCCTTAAATATCTTAAATTCATCCAACGCTTTCGATCTTTCCTTAATTGGATAAATATAGCCAAAACTAGAATAATCATCTATGTTATAAATGAATCATAACCATCCACACTTTTCACAGGAAAAGGACCATATATGTCTATGTGAACTATTTCTAAAATTACTGCGCTTCGTTTGACATCTTTCTTTATTTTCTTCTTAACATACTTTTCTTTTATGCAATCAATGCATTACTCTAAATATGAAAATTCTAAAGGCGGAAGAATTGATTTCTTAATCAATCGCTCTATTCTCCCCCTCGAAATATGGCCTAAACGACAGTGCCATAATTTCAAAGATACATCATGAACTCTCTTCTGCTTATTGCTTGCATTCATAGACGAGGAAGCATTCTCATTCTTAGTGCTCACATCATTCACATTCTTAGAAAGTGATAACAAATAAAGCTTGTCTTATCGGAAGGCAAGACCAACACACTTATTATTAAACACAATCTGACGTTTGCTATTACCAAAATAGCAATCATATCTATCATCATCTAGTCTTGAAACACTTATCAAGTTTCTACGCAAAGAGGGTACATAAAGAATATTTGAAAGCTGAAGTCTAAAACCATCATCTAATTCTAGAGAGAGATCTCCAATGGCCTCAACTTTAGCTTCAACTCCATTTGCAACTTTAATTCTTCTTTCTCCTCTTTGTAGGGTCCTCCTCATACGGAATCCCTATAATGAATTTGTAACATGAACAGTTGCTCCTGAATCAATCAACCAAGTAGATTTTGCATAACTTAAAAACAAGGATTCATCTATGAATGTAATGATATCCTCACCTCTCTTCAGAAAGCTCTTCAGGAAGTCTAGACAGTTCCTCTGGTAATGTCCATGCTTCTTGCACCATTTACACTAATCCTTCTCAACTTGTGCATTGTTGTTCTTCTTATGGTGGTCATTATGAGGGGCTTTCCCTTGAGGTTTGGCATTCTTATTGAAATTCTTTTTTTTTTGTTTTCCTTCACAAGGTTAGTAGAGTCACCCTATGAGCTTTTCAGCCTCTCCTCTTCTTGAACACACATTGCGATGAGCTTCTCTATATCCAACTTATCGGGCTGCATGTTGTAATTTACAACAAAAGTTTCATATTCCTTAAGCAAGGAAGCAAAAACCAAATGAATCAGGAACTCATCCTTGAGCCCCAAATCCATTGGCTTCAGCTTCGAAGCCGTGTTGCTCATCTTCAGTATGTGTTCTCTGATACCGCCACCAGTGTATTTCTCATTGAATAATTTCTTGATCAGAGTACTGGCATAAGCATTTGAAGAGCCAGTAAACTGACTCTCGACTTTCTTGAGGTATTCTGTGGCGGTGTCACAATCTATGATAGACCCCCTTATCGCATCTGAAATAGTAGACTTAGCCACCATCAAGCACTTGTGGTTTGAAATGTCCCATTTCTTGAGTTTGATATCATATTTCATCCGCACTTTTGCATGATCTTGCTGCCGAGTAGTGAAATCAGCATCAGTCTTATTTTCTTCCCTCACCGGGTCCATTGGCTCACTAGGACACGGGGAGTTAAGCGCTAGGTCATTTTCAGACAGCGTAAGTGCTAGTTCATACTTCTCTCGCCATACCCTATAGTTGTCCCCTTGAAGAGGCGGTATGTGCGAGATAAATGCCATTGGGTTGAGTCCTGAAAACACCATCAAATATAGTGAGAAAATATGACATAATAATTACATGCCTTAATTTAATGTTGGTCAAAATTAAAATATACAACTTTCTTATACACTAATTCTACATCACCGTTAGGCAGAAATAGAATTAATGCATGGAAAACTTATGAATAAATATTATAATATTGTTATTATCAATGTTGGTCAGAAAAATAACAATATTATAGTTTACTAACTAAAAAATAACTACTCTTTAAATTAAATTCTCCCGTTGGTTCGAATTTAATTAGTGTAACACCCTCGGTGTTACACCCTAAATTATTTATTAAAACATGTCATGAGCATTATGTTTATGTGTTAATGCATGTGATAAAGTGTATAGATCAATTTCTGTAACTCAAAACGATCAATAAAAACGCTAAACGAAAGTTGACTCGATAGTTCATGCATAACAAGTAGGGTTTAAAACTATTTTTTTGTTAAGCAAAAATGCTATAGAACATGTGTGTGATACTTAAATAAAGTTTGAAGTGTAAACTTGGTAGATAACAATGAAATACTTGCTGTAGAAAAAATAATGTTACCAGCTAGTATTTCTAATAGTCTAGAAACGAAACATGAAAACAAATCCAGCTCAAAAACTTAGAAAATTTCTAAGTCTGTCAACAGCTAGACATTGCTATGTTTAGCAAATTATTTTGAGAGATTGGGTTAAGGGGTGGTGTAGTGTTATAACTCGATTTACTAGTCTCATATGCCATCTTGAGTATGGTGAAGATGGTTTGGCTCCTAGAGCAACCGTTTAGTCATGTTGGGCGCTTTAAAATTCATGCGTGTCACCTGTCTCGGGTTGGTTGGTGCCATGTGCGTGGTCACCACGTGGCCTCCCCACGCCGTGCACATGGTCGCTCTCACGCTGTCACCATGCTGAAAGCTCTAGTTTGGTTTTGGCGAATTGATGAAACCCTAAGTACTAAACTAGTTTATCAAAGTGATTATGAGATAGGTAGCACTACTCCAAGTGATGAAGCAATGGTAAAGATCATGATGATGGTGATGGCATGGTGATGATCAAATGCTTGGACTTGGAAAAGAAGAAAGAGAAAAACAAAAAGCTCAAGGCAAAGGTGAAACATGATAGGAGCCTTTTGTTTTGGTGATCGAGACACTTAGTGAGTGTGATCACATTTAGGATCGATAGCCGTACTATTAAGAGGGGTGAAACTCGTATCGAAATGTGATTATCAAAGTGCCACTAGATGCTCTAACGCATTGCATATGCATTTAGGATCTAGTAGAGTGCTAACACCCTTGAAAACTTTTGAGAAAATATGCTAACACATGTGCATAAGGTGATACACTTGGTGGTTGGCACTTTGAGCAAGGGTTAGAAAGTTCACCGGTGGAGTGTCCACCCATAAAGTGTGGACAGTCCAATGGTGCCACTAGCTCCCTATACAGAAATGATAGGGTTTCACAGAGTGCACTGGATGCTGGTCTCAACTAGACCGGAGCATCCGGTCAGTGGAAGTAGTGAAGACGCTGGCGTCGATCTTTGATTGGACGCTAGCTGGCTGTGTCTGGTCCCACTGACGTGGCAGCGCATAGAGAAGACGGTGAGTGACCAGACGCTCCATACGCTGGGTGAGTCCGATCAGACATTATTGGACGCGTCCGGTCGTAAATTTCCACCTCTAGGAGCTTACTGGAAGTGACCAGATGCTGGGGTCCTATGTCCGATTGGGCATGACCGGATGTGTCCGGACGCTAGTGGAACCTTACTGGAAACGACCAGATGCTGGGGTCCTATGTCTGGTCACTTTGAGCAGTGCGTCCGGTCACAACTTAAATGTACTAATGACCATTGAGATCGGACGATCAACATTTGAAGCAGGGGACACGTGGCGACCATCGCGCGACCGGACGCTAGGGTCCTACATTTGGTCAAACTGCCCGATGCTTCCGGTCGCCCCGATTTTCAACAGAGTGAAGAGCCAACGACTCTATTTCATGGGGGCTTCTATTTAAGCCCTATAGCCAGTTCAAGCTCACTCTCTTAGCCATTTGCATTTACATAGCAACCTTGTGAGCTTAGTCAAAGCCCTCCCACTCATCTCTATCATTGATTCATCATCCTTGTGAGATTGTGAGTGAATCCAAGTGCATTACTTGAGTGTTTGCATCTAGAGGCACTTGGTGTTCGTGTTTCACTACGGGATTCGCTTGTTACTCTTGGTGGTTGCCATCACCTAGACGGCTTGAATCATCGAGCGGAGGTTGGTGATTGTCTCTGGCTCTGATCATGGTGCTTGTGAGGGGTTCTTGACCTTTCCCCGGTGGAGAGCCAAAATGTACTCTAGTAAATTGCTCGTGGCTTATGTGATCCTCATCTTGTGTTGGTTGTGCGGCACCCTATTGAGGGTTTGGCGTGTGATGCCAATTAGCGCATGAACCCCCAAGTGAGTGAATCGCCACAATGAGGTGTAGCTTGTCGGCAAGCAAGTGAACCTTGGTAAAAATCATTGTGTCATTATTTGATTCCGAGGTGATTGGTTTCTTTGGTATTCATCCTTGTGATTGATTGGTTCATTCCTCGACTCAGCGGTATATCCATCTTGCTCTATCTCTTTACATTACCGCAAACTAGTTCTTAAGCTCTTTAGTGTAGCTAGTCATGAGAGCTTGTTAGTTTGGTTAGTGTGGCTCTTTAGTTAGCCTTTGAGAGCATATTAACTTAGTGTAGCAACATAGCCATTGTGTGGATAGAGACTATAGAAACTAGACTTGTGGTAGGTGGCTTGCATTTTTAGTAGGCAAGTGCAACACTCGCTTCGCCTCATATTTATCTAACTGGTTTGTTAAGTGTTGTTGTAGAAATTTTTAATAGGCTATTTACCCCCCCTCTAGCCATTAGGACCTTTCTCCTATGCCACCAAGTTGGGTCGATCAGGCCACCTGGGCTTGGCCTAGGCCGACCGTAGTGAGCCACTGGCCCCACGCCCTACTGCCCAGCCTTGTGCTGCCGCCATTGGTGCCACCGCGGTTGTGATGTTGCTGCCGTCGCGTCCACCCACTACTGCCTCATGTCGCGATGCTGCCGCTGCCATCGTATCACTCCCGTACCCATGCCCTACTGCCCAGCATCGCACTGCCCCCTCCGTGGCCTAGTTGGGTGTTGTCCGCACATGGCCGTGCATGCCATCGTCATGCTATTAATGGCGCTGCGATGCGCGGGCCATGGTCGGTCGTGGACGCTCGCGCTCATCCCCTTGTGCTTGGACGTAGATCCCTCGGCCACAACCGCTCTCATCCCGCCAAGGCAAGGATGAATCGAGCCCACCTGTCGCGCCCCATTTCTCACTTTTTCCCTCTGCTTTCCACCGTCATCAAGTCGCGGTCACGGTGAGCCAGAGAGCGAGCACCTCTCATCAATTCCTCGTGCCCACGTCTTCGCCTTTACGTCCTCTTGCCGACCGCCCACACCCGCCTTGATTATAGCCAGGCTGAGCTCCAATTTTGGAGCTTTGCTCCTGCTGCCGTGCCATTAAGGTCCAGTCTGCCTCACTATTGCCAGCTTCAACCTCGCCATCTTGTGTCGAATTGACCGCACCACTAGCCCCACCTAGAACCCCTCTTTGTTGTGCGCACGCTAGTCATAGCTCTAGTACCACCTCCTTGCCGCTGATGCGGCCGTGCCTTTGCGGTCCACTATTCACCTCATAGCGTGCATGTGGCCAGCCTCACTCGGGTCATCTCCGGCCGAGCCGACACCTTGGTTAGGTCAGTGGTGAGTCGTCGTTGCTCATCCGCTACCCCTACTACCTTGTTGTTGCAGCGGCTCACCAGAACATCGTCACCTTTACCACAGGGTGCCTGACATCATGGAGAGATCCTTCTATGTCATCTCGGCTCGTGTAACCACCGCCCATCGCCTCGCTGAAAGCATCTAGGCCCCTAGTTGGGTTTCGGTGATTAATGACAATACATGATTACTGTGACTAACGTGTGTTTTGCAGAGGCAATTAAGTTAGGTCACGGTAATGGAGATCAATTGGGCTATCATGATGGTCATGCCCCTACGATGGAAATCGTTTTGGTTTTCAAAGGATGGACGACAAGGTTAAGGATGGACTAGTTCTAAGTGTCGATTGGAGTTAGAGTGACACTTAGAGTAGTTTAGGACTTTATTTTTCCTTTAGCCATACTATTAAGGGGGTACGGACGGGTAGCTTAACCTAGGTGAGCCTAGTGGGTTAGGTGTGGTGCACACTTGCTAAAACTAGCGCTAGGTAGCTCCAAAATAGTCCTTAAATCCAATGGAGCAAACTTCATTCACATATGATCGAGAGTTGGAAGTGAATGGAGGGTCAAATACTGACCGGACGCTGGCTTCGGTGTAACTGGACGCTGGCTCAGAGTCCGGTCAGTTCATTTAATCAAGGTGAAGTCGTCTGGAAGTGACCGGACGCTAGGAGGTCAAGTGACCAGACGCTGAGGGCCAGCGATCGGTCGACTCCAGTAAGGTCCCAGAGAGGGAGAATCCTGATCGGATGCGTCCGGTCAGTGCTTACCGGATGCTGGTCAGGTGCCGGCTACTGACCGGACGCTGCTCAGTAAGTGACCGGATGCTGGAGGTCCAGCGTCCGGTCGACATCAGTAAGGTTCTAGTGAGGGTAAATTGCGATCGGACGCGTCCGGTCAGTGCTGACCGGATGCTGGCCAACGTCCGGTCACACTATAAACACTGGGGTTCAGGGTAAACTAATCGGCGTGTCCGTTCAACATGACCAGAGCGTCCGGTCACCCCACAGAGGCACATAACAGTTCGTTTTTCAGCCCATGTTATAAATACCACCTCCATTCATGTGTGGGGGTACTTTTGGTCATTCCAACAGCTGAGAAACACGTTTGAGAGTGCCAAGAAGAGCAAGGTCCTAGTGAGGTGATTGAGATTTGAGAATCCCAAAGAGAGCCCTCATTAGTGAAAGGTCCTAGTATGGCTAGACGGGGGGTGAATAGCCTATTTAAAAAATCTACAAATCAACTAGAGCAATTTGATTAGTATGACAAAAGGCAAAATGCAAACTTGCTCTAGCTCTACAAGGGTTGCAAGCCACCTATCCAACACTTCTAGTTGCAATGATTACTAGGCACACAACTTACAATATTACTACTCACTAAGAGCTCTCAAACTTGCTACTCTAAAGAGCTCCACTAGATGAACTTAAAACAACAAAGCAAGCTCTCAATTCTAATTACACTAAAGATCTTGCCACAACTAGTTTGCAAGTATATAAATGAGTGAGTAGGATGATTATACCGCCTTGTAGAGGAATGACCAATCACTAGATGAAGATTAAGTCAATCACCGGGAGAATCCAAATGACAAGAGACAACCGATTTTCTTCCGAGGTTCATGTGCTTGCCAACACGCTACGTCCCTGTTGTGTCGACCAACACTTGGTGGTTTGGCGGCTAAGAGGTGTTTCACAAACCTCATCCACACGATTGGACACCGCAAGAACCTCCCCACAAGTGAGGTAACTCAATGACACGAGCAATTTACTAGAGTTACCTTTTGGCACTCCGTCGGGGAAGGTACAACTCCCCTCACAATCACCGAAGGCGGCCACGAACAATCACCAACTCGTGCCGATCCTCCACCACTGCACCAAGCCATCTAGGTGGTGGCAACCACCAAGAGTAACAAGCGAAATCCACAGTGCAACACGAATACCAAGTGCCTATAGATGCAATCACTCAAGCAATGCACTTGGATTCTCTCCCAATCTCACAATGATGATGGATCAATGATGGAGATGAGTGGGAGTACTTTGGCTAAGCTCACAAGATTGCTATGTCAATGAAAAATGTGCAAGAGTGTGAGCTTCAACCGGCCATGGGGCTTAAATAGATGTCCCCATGAAATAGAGCCGTTGTACCCCTTCACTAGGCACAATGCGGGCTGACCGGATGCTCCGGTCAGCTGACCGGATGCTGAGCCCCCAGTGTCCGGTCACTCATAGTCAGCCACGTGTCCTGACTTCAACGGTCATCAGTCTTGACCGAACACTGCGCTTTAGTTGACCGGACGCTGAACACCAGCGTCTGGTCGTTTACAGTAAGGTACCAAAACCGATTTTTGCCGACCGGACCCTGCCAGCGTCTGGTCACACTGTGACTATTTACTGTGCTGACCGACAACACGACCGGACGCAGCCCTTCAGCGTCCGGTCGCTGAGCAACCCAACGTCCATTTCACCTCTAACTTCTTCACCCTTGCTCAAATGTGCCAACCACCAAGTGTATCACCTTGTGCACATGTGTTAGCATGTTTTCACAAACATTTTCAAGGGTGTTAGTATTCCACTAGATCCTAAATGCATATGCAATGAATTAGAGCATCTAGTGGCACTTTGATAACCGCATTACGATACGAGTTTCACTCCTCTTAATAGTATGGCTATCTATCCTAAATGTGATCACACTCACTAAGTGTCTTGATCACTAAAATAAAATGGCTCCTACATTTTATACCTTTGCCTTGAGACTTTTGTTTTTCTCTTTCTTCTTTTCCAAGTTCAAGCCTTTGATCATAACCATGCCATCACCATTGTCATGATCTTCGTCATTGCTTCAACACTTAGAATAGTGCTACCTATCTCATGACCACTTTGATAAACTAGGTTAGCACATAGGGTTTCATCAATTAACCAAAACCAAACTAGAGCTTTCAATTAGTGAAGCAAGAGTAGCAAAGTGTGCATCCACCCTTCTCATTAGGCTTGTTGTGGTCAAGTGAGAGTTCATGCTTGTTACTCTTGGTGGTCGCCATCACCTAGACGGCTTGGTGGTGATTGGGAGTTTGGTGATCATCCGACGGAGCTTGTGGGTGACCCAACTCAAGTTGTGAGCGGTTGTGGGTGATTCACCGCGATGGAGTGTCAAAGAATCAACCCGTAGAGAGCACTTGATCCTTGCGCAGATCAAGGGGGAGCTACACCCTTGCACGGGTGCTCCAACGAGGACTAGTGGGGAGTGGCGACTCTCCGATACCTCAGCAAAATATCGCCGCGTTCCTTCTCCTATCTTTACTTTAAGCATTTACTTTGAGCAATTCATTACTTGTCATTTACGTTCCTAGAATTGCCATGCTAGAGTAGGATTGGAACTTAGGGTGCTAAACTTTTGTGCGTTAGATCAATAGAAACACTTTCTAGGCACAAGGGGTTAATTGGGCTAACCATAGGATTTGATTATTGCAAAGAAATTTGTAATTAGCCCAATTCACCCCCCCTCTTGGGCATCTTGATCCTTTCATTTGGTATTGGAGCCTCGTGCTCACGTATTTAGGCTTAACCGCCTAGAGCAAGATGTCTCACGGGGATGGACTTCCTCCTATCTTTGAGGGAGATAATTTTCCTTATTGGAAAATTCGCATGGAGGCGTATCTAGAAGCTCTAGATGTTGGTATTCTTAGAGCTGCCTCACAAGGCTTCCCAAAACCTCAGGATGTTACTCACCTACAAGGCGATGAGGTGAATTACGAGAAGTGGAATGCAAAGGCTCGAAACACCATCTTTAGAGGCCTTTGCAAAGATGTGTTCAATCGGGTGAGGAACCACAAAGACGCCCATGCACTATGGTCGGACGTTTGTGCGCTCCATGAGGGAACTAAGAGTGAGCGTGAGGAACGCTATCATCTTGTCATGAAAAAGCTCAACTCTTTTGAAATGCTTCCTAAAGAATGTGCTAATGAGATGTATTCACATTTGAATGTTCTTGTAGAGGAAGTCAATGGGCTTGGACTCACTCAAATGCAACCCTCCAATGTTGTAAGAAAGATCTTGAGTGTCCTTCCCATTGATAAATATGGGCATATTGTGACCGTGCTTCATCAAGGTGATCTTTCCACCACTACACCGACACAAATCTTGGGAAAGATCAATGCTCATGAGATGTACATGCACATCACACCCCAAGATGGCTCGTCCTCTACCACGAAGAAAGATAAGGACTTAGCATTCAAAGCTAGCCAAGAGAAGGGTAAAGCAAGACTTGAGTATGAGAGCTCAAGTGATGATAAAGTTGATGATGAAAGTCTTGCTCTTATGGTGAAAAAGACTGCCAAGATGCTAAAGAAGCTCAACAGGAGTGGCATCAAGTTTGATGGAAAGAAGAAGAAGTTCTTCACTAGCTCTAGAAGGAAGCCAATCTTCGAGATGGATTGCTTCAATTATGGAGAACTTGGTCATCTAGCACACCAATGCACTAAGCCCAAGAAAGACAAGTTCAAGAACAAATACAATGGCAAGAAAGATGACTCAAGTAATGAAGAAGAAGAAGAGAAGAAGAATAACAAGCCATACAAGAAGAGAGATGGCAAGAAGGACTTCCACAAGAAGAAGAAGAGTGGAAAGGCATACATTGTCAGTGATTGGCTCATGGACATTGATTCATCTAGTGCCTCATCCGATGATGATAGTGACAATGAGAAGGTGGCCGCAATTGTTATCGACTCTTCATCATCTTCACCGCCACCACCGCCATCATCCTCTATGCCTTATGGCCAAGGGTGACCGCAAGGTATCCAATAATGATGATAGTAGTGATGATGATAGCGATAGCGATGATGATGAATATGAATCACCTTCTTATGATGATCTTGCTAGATTGCTAAAACAATACACTAAGATCATTATAGAAACTAGAGCTAAAAATGAAAAGCTAGAAGTTAAAAATGATTCTCTTTTAGCCAAATGTGATATAGCGGAAAAGGCTAGTGTTGAGCTTAAAGAAGCAAATGATGCTATATCATCCAAACTCAAGGAGCTCAAATCTTCTAAGAAAGAGCTTAAAGAAAAACATGATAAACTTGAGAGGACACATAATGAGCTCATCACTAGCCACAACAAGCTAAGAGAAGAATATACTACTCTTAAGGTTAATCATGATAATCTTGTTATTGCTCAAGAATTTTTATCCAATGAGCCACATGATGCTACTAACAATGTTGTTAAGATTGATATAGCTACATCATGTGATGACTTGATTATTGAGAGCCTTGAGCAAAGTTCTAGTAGCAAGGGCAAGGAAGTGGTTGAAGCTGATGATTATGATGAGCTTGTCAAGCTCAAGAATGACAATGAAAAGCTCAAGAAAGATCTTGAAGAACTCAAAACCACCAAGTCTATTGTGCTACAAACTATTGTTCATGATGATGGTTTGATCCTTGAGAATGAGAAGCTCAAAGGTGAGAACAAGAAGCTCAAGGAAGAGAAAAATAATGATGCCCTCAAGGAAGAAAACAAGAAGCTCAAGTTGGAGAAAGAGCATCTTAAGATTGGATTGAGCAAGTTCACTAGAGGCAAGCATCTTCAAAGTGAGCTACTAATGAACACCGTCATGAAGATGGATAGAAGTGGCATTGGGTACTTGGCAAACCAAGAAAAGAAGGCTCAAGCTCAACAACAACATAAGTCCAAGCCAAAGCCAAAGAGATGTTTTGAGTGTGGACAAGAAGGCCACTTTGCTCATGAGTGCCAAGCTCCACCACCACAACCCTTGCCCAAGCATGCTAGACATTTTGCCTTCAATGCTCACTATATGCTTAGAAAGGATTCTAGTGGAAAGATGAAAGTCATGTTCTTAGGTCCTCCCAACAAGAATAGGCCTAAGAAAATTTGGGTTGCAAAGTCACTTGTTGAGAAGGTGAAGGACCCTCAACATGTTTGGGTTCCTAAAGCTTGATCTCTTGTGTGTAGGTGAACTACAAGACCGGTGGAAGTCATTGGGTTATTGATAGTGGTTGCACACAACATATGACCGGTGATCCTCATATGTTCACCTCACTAGATGAAGAAGTAGATGGACAAGAAAGAATCACATTTGGAGATAACTCAAAGGGCAAGGTCAAAGGATTGGGCAAAGTGGCTATATCAAATGATCATTCCATCTCCAATGTGCTATATGTTGCTTCATTGAGTTTCAACTTGCTATCCGTTGGACAATTGTGTGATCTTGGCTTCCAATGCTTGTTTACCGAGAAGGAGGTTGTTGTATCCAAGAAGGATGATGATCATGTGATATTCAAAGGATTTAGATACAACAACCTATATCTAGTGGACTTCACCTCCGAAGATGCAAACTTGAAGACATGCCTATTCACCAAAACAACACTTGGGTGGCTATGGCATAGAAGACTTGCTCATGTTGAGATGAGCTCACTCAAGAAGCTAATGAAGAATAATTTGGTGAGAGGGTTGAAGGATGTGAAGTTTGAGAAGGACAAGCTTTGTAGTGCACATCAAGCCAGCAAGCAAGTTGCAAATACCCATCCAACAAAAGCTTTCATGTCAACCGCAAGAGTGCTAGAACTCCTTCATATGGATTTATTTGGACCAACAACATACAAGAGTTTGGAAGGAAATCTTTATTGTCTTGTGATTGTTGATGACTATTCAAGGTATACATGGGTATTCTTCCTTCATGACAAATCCGAAGTTGCATCTTCTTTCAAGAAGTTTGCCAAGAGAGCACAAAATGAATTTGAAGTGAAGCTTAAGAAGATAAGAAGTGACAATGGGAAGGAATTTGATAACACAAACATAGAAGCCTATTGTGATGAAGTTGGGATCAAGCATGAGGTCTCCGCAATATATACTCCTCAACTAAATGGTATAGTTGAGAGGAAGAACCGGACATTGATCACTCTTGCAAGAACAATGCTTGATGAGTACAACACCCCCGAAGCTCTATGGGCGGAAGCTATCAACACCGCATGCTATGCATCAAACCGCCTATTCCTTCAAAAGTTCCTTGGCAAGACACCTTATGAGTTGCTCAATGGGAAGAAGCCAGACGTCTCCTTCTTTATGGTGTTTGGTTGCAAATGCTACTTCTACAAGAAGCGACAACACCTAGGGAAGTTTCTAAGACGTTGTGATATTGGTTTTCTTGTTGGTTACTCATCAAAGTCCAAAGCATATAGAGTATTTAATCATGCCATCGGCTTGGTTGAAGAAATATATGATGTGGAATTTGATGAATCTAACGGGTCCCAAGGAGCATATGAGAATCTTGATGATGTAGGTGATGAACCATTGAGGGAGGCTATGAAGAACATTCTGGTTGGAGACATCAAGCCTAAAGATGATGAAGATGATGTAAAGTGATTGATTCACCTTCTTCATCAAGTGTGCCACAAGATGGTGATAAAGATGGGAGAGTAGAAAATGAAGACACTCATGTCTCCCATGATCAAATGGTGGTACAAGCACAAGATGTTGATGCTCCACAACCTCCTCCTCAAGTGGTCAATAGAAGAAATACACCTCTACTACAAGATCATCCACAAGATCTCATCATAGGGAGTCCATCAAAGGGTGTAATGACTCGCTCACAAAAACTTGCTTCATTTATTGCTCATCACTCTTTTGTCTCTTGCTTTGAGCCTACTAAGGTAGAAGAAGCTCTTCAAAATCCGGAGTGGATAAATGCAATGCATGAAGAGTTGAACAACTTCACCCGTAATGAAGTTTGGACTCTTAAAGAGCGGCCAAAAGGTGCAAGAGTCATTGGAACAAAGTGGGTGTTCCGAAACAAGCAAGATGATCAAGGCGTTGTTGTGAGGAACAAGGCAAGACTAGTGGCAAAGGGGTTCTCTCAAGTTGAAGGTTTGGATTTTGGAGAGACCTTTGCACCGGTTGCAAGATTAGAAGCCATCCGTATCCTCCTTGCATATACATCACATCATGAAATAAAA
The DNA here is from genome assembly GCF_019320115.1 of Miscanthus floridulus. Classification (NCBI taxonomy): domain Eukaryota; kingdom Viridiplantae; phylum Streptophyta; class Magnoliopsida; order Poales; family Poaceae; genus Miscanthus; species Miscanthus floridulus. The sequence goes on along the minus strand of NC_089581.1, from coordinate 30,273,250 downwards.
CTTTATCAAATGGATGTAAAAAGTGCATTTTTAAATGGCTTTATTAATGAACTAGTCTATGTTGATCAACCTCTTGGGTTTGAAGACCCTAGATATCCTAATCATGTTTATAGGTTGTCCAAGGCTTTATATGGGCTTAAGCAAGCCCCAAGAGCTTGGTATGAGCGCCTTCGGGACTTCCTCATTGAGAAGGGCTTCACCATTGGGAAGGTCGACACCACACTATTCACCAAGAAGCTTGATGGGCATATCTTCATTTGTCAAGTGTATGTTGATGATATCATCTTTGGATCATCAAATGAAGATTCTTGCAAAGAGTTTGGTGAATTGATGTCGAAGGAGTTCGAGATGTCAATGATTGGAGAGCTTACATTCTTTCTTGGTTTTCAAGTCAAGCAAATAAGAGAAGGGATTTTCATCTCTCAAGAGAAATATACAAATGATCTTCTCAAGAGATTCAAGATGGATGAATGTAAGCCAATCAAGACACCAATGCCAACTAATGGACATCTCGACCTAGATGAGGGAGGTAACACGGTTGATCAAACTCTCTACCGCTCTATGATTGGTAGCTTGTTATATTTGACTGCATCTAGGCTCGACATCATGTTTAGTGTGTGTATGTGTGCTAGATTTCAAGCTAATCCTAAGGAAACTCATTTGATTGCCGTTAAAAGAATCCTTAGGTATCTTAAGCACACACCAAGCATTGGCCTTTGGTCTCCCAAAGGAGCTATATTTGAATTAGTTGGCTATTCCGATTTGGATTATGCCGGTTGCAAAGTTGATAGAAAAAGCACATCCGGAGGGTGCCATTTGCTTGGTAGATCACTTGTGTCTTGGTCCTCCAAGAAACAAAATAGTGTGGCTTTGTCCACCGCCGAAGCGGAATACATTGTCGTGGGTGCTTGTTGTGCACAAATACTTTACATGAAACAAACTTTGCTAGACTATGGTGTAGTTCTAGAAAAAGTACCTCTTTTGTGCGACAATGAAAGTGCGGTAAAACTTGCAAATAATCCGGTTCAACACTCTCGTACCAAGCACATAGATATCCGTCATCACTTTCTTAGAGATCATGTTGCAAAGAATGACATTTCACTAGAAGGTGTAAGGACCGAGGATCAATTGGCGGATATCTTCACTAAACCGCTAGATGAGGCAACATTTTGTAGATTGCGAAATGAGCTCAATGTGCTTGATTTTAGTAACTTCACTAAAAAATGAGCTTGTGTTGTCCCTTGCATTGCATTGTAATATACAACATGTTTAATGTTTTGTAATGCATATAGGGCTTGTCTAACATGGTTAAGATAACCGCCAAAAAGCGTGTGAAGAAGCTTAACCTTGGATCAAACTTGACAAGCAACTAGATTTACATACAAGTATTGCATTGCATATGCATGAATGTTGTTTTGTCATTTGTCTTCAAATTGCCCTTTTATTGCCTATTTTTTTAAAAAGAATTATAGCCTAAGGCAAAATATTTTGAAAAACTTGAGGGTTTGAGAGAGGTCACTCACATCAGTCCCAATGGGTGTTTATTTGGATCTTATTCATGTTGGGACTTGATTGGGAATAGGCAGCATGAAGGACTTTGAAGATTTGCTGAAAAAAGAGTGACCGAACGCTGCCCCGGACTCTGGAGTCCAGTGTCCAGTCAGTTCATAGGAGGTGAACTCGCTGCAAAGGAGTGACCGGACTCTGCATTTCAGCATCCGATCAGTTGGAGGTTCAGCGTCCGGTCGGGCATGAAGGCATTCAAGGCAAGGTGACTGGACTCTAGCTACGTCTGGTCGGTGTCCATCGGATGCGTCCGATCACAATTCAAGGAGATTTGGACCTCTCTAGAATCGACCGGATGCTGGGTGGCAGCGTCCGGTCACTGCCACCGGAGCGTCTGGTCAAGAGGTTTCGTGCGGCATACGAACTCATTTCTTCTTTCCTTATCCAACTCTGTCGGGGACCCTTATAACCGCGAGCCACCGCGTGTCCTTGACCTAGTCCGCCTGCATCGCCGCCTCCGAAATCTCACCGACGCTGCCAAGCAGCAGCACCGCCACACCGCTTCTTCCCTAGCCCACGCGCCACCGCACGCCCCACGCCGCTGCATCCTGCTCGCTCTGCGACACCGCAGCACCACCCTCCATGCCAGCGCCGCCGCCCTACTCCCGTGTGCCATGTCTGAGCCGCCGTGCTTCCTGCACCGTGCCGTGTCCTACCCACCAACGCCGCCAGTGCCGCCACCGATCCACGCTGACAAGCGGCCGACCAGCTCTGCCAGCACCGGAGTCCCTGCTGCCATCACGTGCAATCTCTAGTGCTCACATTGTGCCTCTAGTGCCGCTGTGCGTCACCAAACCCTAACCCTAGCCTCATGATTCATTGGTTCCCCGCGCGTCGTTTCTCTTCTTCTCGGGTCGCCGGTTCGTGAGGTAGCAAGCCTTCGATTCAATTTCATACCCAATTGCTTGCTCTATTAGGGTTTCGCATCTCTAGATTTAGAGTTATTATTTATAAACCTAATCTATTCCATCATGCAGCGAGTCGGTGCCGTTGAGGTCTCAGTGGCAGTTGTCAGTCAACTCGGATCGAAGCTCGCGAGTATGGATCGAGGCCAAGCCTCAGAAGTGATAGTTGGCAGTTGTTCCTTTCAGATCCAACCAATGGTTCGCATCAAGAACATTGGAGGTGGTCCGGGTGATGAGGATCTGAGGCGTCCGCCTCGCTTGCCTGTAGATCCAAAAGGCAAGGCGACAAAGAAGACTGCAACAAAGAAGCGCAAGTACCCAGATGCAGAGATGGCTAGAGCAGCCGCAGTTGCAGAGGCTGCAGAGCATGCCAAGAGAGGAGGTGCTCGCAGTGGAGTCCAGATCGCATATTAGCTTTCACCAGAAGCGAGGGCTACACTTGAGCAGGTTGAGCGCCTTCATGGTGGTCTAGCTGGAACTCTCATGATTGGAGGTCGGTGTGTTGCCATCGATGAGGATCAGCCTCTGGGGGAGTCATAGCAGTAGGCACTGTCAGCAGAGCAGGCTTAGGAGAGACAACAGGCCAAGGAGATAGAGTAGGCACCTCAGCCACAGCTTCGCCGCTCTGGTCGTACCCGTGCTCTAGTCATGCCGAGGGCAGATACACAGCGGAGGGGTTCTCGTCCACTGCCCAGACCATAGGGTCCGCCTCCTGTGACACACTTGGACTTGAGGGCCGACATGGCCAAGCAGGTGCAGCAGCTCGGGTTTGTGGAGTTTGAGCAGTGGTTCCTGCCGAGGAGGGATGACAGAGCATCAAAAGACTTCTACACACCACTCCAGGAGGATTTCTATAATGCATATCTTAACAGTGGAGCTGTATTCAGACCTCAGAGGGTGTGCAACATTGAGTCTATAGTTGCAGCAGCTGGAGAGCACATTCTCCCCTACCTTACATATCTGCCAGGGCTGACAGACTTGATTGGATGGATAGGATTGTATGTTTCATCTTGGGTCCGTTAGTTCTATGCTACACTATGGATTGACCCATAGCACAAATACATTCACTTTGCATTCAGAGGTAGAGATTACTGGCTAACGAGCACTAGGGTCAGGGAGATACTTAGGCTTCAGGAGCAGCCTGTCAGGTTACATGATGTTTGCTATGGACAGACAATGCCTCCTAGACGCCCTCATGGCGGTATGGTGCCTCCCACAGATTTGGTTCGCCACTGCTTCAAGGAGCCTTTTGGTGAGGGGTCGAGTAGGACTCCCAGTGATCTCACTCCTATAGCTAGAGTGCTGGATGCCATTATGAGGAGGACCTTGATTTCGAGGATGGGGTATCGTGAGGGCTTGACTCGCTTGTAGCTATGGCTTCTCAACTCCCTGATGCAGTAGACCATATTTGACATTTGGGATCTCCTTCTATCAGAGATGGAGGATACTATTGCTAAGGGGTTCAGAGGTCATCGACAGTTGCCATATGCCCATTGGATCACATTTCTTATTCACAGGGTAGTCACAGTGAGGCCACCTAAGATGCTAGCTAAGTATAGTGGTGCTACTACAGAGTTCCCTACATATAACCTGACTCAGATGATCCACCATAGTACACCACAGGTACCTAGTCAGCCGCGCCATCGTCTAGATGTACCAAAGACTATAGCCTAGTAGGATGCTATTATTAGGGGTATTGCAGCTACTAAGGAGGAGGAGCTTGCTCAGCAGGATGGGATGGTCGAGAGCGGCCCTAGTGACAGCTCAGACGAGGACTACCGGGACATTTCTCAGATGCCTACACGTCGACATGATCATGAGGCTGGCAGCTCCAGTTCAGCTCCACCTGCACTACAGACAGACCTTGCTCTTCTTGCTATACTTGAGCGGATGAGGCAGGATCAGGCATGCCAGGCTCAGGAGACCGTTGCCACTTTTGCACAGTTTTAGACTCGGTAGGACAAGTTCCAGCGCTAGCAATAGGCCATCCAGTAGCAGCAGCAGGCCATACAGCAATAGCAGCAGGCCATGCATCAGCAGTAGCTTCTCATGCATCAACAGCTTCTTGGATTCATGCAGCATGTAGTGACAGCGATTGGGGCTCCACCGCCACAGCCTTCGCCCTAGCTTGTTCAGCCTTCCACCACTTTGATGACTCCAGCATTATAGCCTAGTGGGCTTCAGAGTTAGGGATAGCCACCAGCACAGTTTGCTTCACCTATAGAGCAGGTGTCCTAGTATTTTGCTTCGCCAGTGATAGCCCCACAGTTCACACCTCTTCAGATGGGCTTCACACCGGCTGAGACGTCCTCGCTGCTAGTGCCAGAGACTACAATGTCCAGGAGCCTTGGTGCATCCTTCAGTGAGTTGATAGGGCAGCCTACTCCTCTATACCTGCATGTCCTAGGTCCTTCTACAGTTGCACCTATTACCAGGACTACAGAGATGCTCCCTTCCTCAGTGGCATAATCAGAGCCAGCTGCTTCAGTCATACCAGCATAGCCTATAGCAGCTCCTATTCCTAATCTGACCCAGACTGCTTCAGCATCGCTTCCAGCTATAGAGGGTCAGACTACTCAGAGCTTAGGGTCAGATGATGGTGGTGCCCAGTTCCAGCTCGCTCCTCGTACCTCAGCGCCTGGCTCGTCCGTTGCTGCCCTGCCGACCGACCCTTAGGTTTTGGTGTTTGACGCCAAAGGGGGAGAGGGTTTGAGTATGGTAGTCTTAGGGGGTGCGACTATTTAGGGAGAGCTTAGCTTACTTAGTAGCTTATTATCTAGTACATTTGGAGTTGTATGTGTGATACACTTTTATGCATTCGTCATGTGTTTACTTCTATGCATTGAACTATATCTATGTGATAGTGATATCTACATGATCATGATATGTGACATGTGTGCTCTCTATTTTTGAATCATTTATATGTCATATCACTTGTGCTATGCTCTTTTGCTTTGCTTCCATGTTTTACTCCGATGCAAATGAGCTTCATTACTTGTACTCATGCTTATTTCATATCTTTTGAGTACATCATGTTGGCTTGGGTCATATAAGCTTGACTAACACTTTTGTTCTTATTGCCAAAAGCTTATATGAACCAAGCATGTTAAAAACCTCAACTCTTTCACATACTTGAGGTGGTATTGTCATCAATCACCAAAAAGGGGGAGATTGAAAGCATCTAGGCCCCTAGTTGGGTTTCGGTGATTAATGACAATACATGATTACTGTGACTACCGTGTGTTTTGTAGAGGCAATTAAGTTAGGTCACGGTAATGGAGATCAATTGGGCTATCATGATGGTCATGCCCCTACGATGGAAATCGTTTCAGTTTTCAAAGGATGGACGACAAGGTTAAGGATGGACTAGTTCTAAGTGTCAATTGGAGTTAGAGTGACACTTAGAGTAGTTTAGGACTTTGTTTTTCCTTTGGCTATACTATTAAGGGTGGTACGGATGGGTAGCTTGACCTAGGTGAGTCTAGTGGGTTAGGTGTGGTGCACACTTGCTAAAACTAGCGCTAGGTAGCTCCAAAATAGTCCTTAGATCCAATGGAGCAAACTTCATTCACATATGATCGAGAGTTGGAAGTGAATGGAGGGTCAAATATTGACCGGACGCTGGCTTCAGTGTAACTGGACGCTGGCTCAGAGTTCGATCAGTTCATTTAATCAAGGTGAAGTCGTCTGGAAGTGACCGGACGCTAGGAGGTCAAGTGACCAGACGCTGAGGGCCAGCGTCCGGTCGACTCTAGTAAGGTCCTAGAGAGGGAGAATCCTGATCGGACACGTCCAGTCAGTGCTTACCGGACGCTGGTCAGGTGCCGGCTACTGACCGGACGCTGCTCAGTAAGTGACCGAACGCTGGAGGTCTAGCGTCCGGTCGACATCAGTAAGGTTCCAGTGAGGGTAAATTGCGACCGGATGCGTCTAGTCAGTGCTGACCGGATGCTGGCCAGCGTCCGGTCACACTATAAACACTAGGGTTCGGGGTAAACTGACCGGAGCATCCGGTCAACATGACCGGAGCATCTGGTCACCCCGCAGAGGCACATAACGGTTCTTTTTTCAGCCCATATTATAAATACCACCTCCATTCGTGTGTGGGGGTACTTTTGCTCATTCCAACAGCTGAGAAACACGTTTGAGAGTGCCAAGAAGAGGAAGGTCCTAGTGAGGTGATTGAGATTTGAGAATCCCAAAGAGAGCCCTCATTAGTGAAGCAAGAGTCGCAAAGTGTGCATCCACCCTTCTCATTAGGCTTGTCGTGCTCAAGTGAGAATTCGTGCTTGTTACTCTTGGTGGTCGCTATCACCTAGATGGCTTGGTGGTGATTGAGAGTTTGGTGATCATCCGGCGGAGCTTGTGGGTGACCCAACTCAAGTTGTGAGCAGTTGTGGGTGATTCACCGCGACAGAGTGTTGAAGAATCAACCCATAGAGAGCACTTGATCCTTGTGCGGATCAAGGGGGAGCTACACCCTTGCGCGGGTGCTCCAACGAGGACTAGTGGGGAGTGGCGACTCTCCGATACCTCAGCAAAACATCACCGCGTTCCTTCTCCTCTCTTTACTTTAAGCATTTACTTTGAGCAATTCATTACTTATCATTTACGTTCCTAGAATTGCCAGGCTAGAGTAGGATTGGAACTTAGGGTGCTAAGCTTTTGGGCGTTAGATCAATAGAAACACTTTCTAGGCACAAGGGGTTAATTGGGTTAACCATAGGATTTGATTATTGCAAAGAAATTTGTTATTAGCCCAATTCACCCCCCTTCTTGGGCATCTGGATCCTTTCACTCATGTCGACCCCCTTGGTGGGATTTGGCCTCTTAGCTAGGTTAGCATGGGTCCCGGGTGGCCGGTGCTGTCGCCAGTGCCACCGCTCACCGCGTCGAAGCACGCGGGCGAGGCTAGGGACCATGCCATTGTAAAGAGGAGAGAGTACAAGGGTCTTTTTGCATAGGTGTTGTCTCTAGGAATAGTAACATGGACTGTGGGTTGTTTTGTCCATAGTCAGGGGCGTTTTCGCTTATATGTCAGCGCGCATTGGGTTTCCCCACCATGGGCCATCTCCGCGTGGGATGCACCATGGGCCAACGCGCGCTCGTGCCCACGCGCGCTGTGTCGTGTGGGCCGCGTGGGATAATTTGATTTTCTTTTTCATAAGGAATTAGAAATAGTTTTCTAATATAATTTTTATGCTGCTCTTTGGTAAATCATATAAAATCATGTAGGTCTTCAAAAATTGTGAAACAAATTTTGTTAAGTTCCTAAAATTGTGCTCTATCTGTTAGTGTATTTAGTTCATATATGTACATGTTTATACTAGGAGCTATTAAATCATTTGAGAGTGCTTAATATCATTAGGTTAAATATTGTAGGAAGTTTGTGGTAAATTGGTGATAGCTTTAATCCTAAAATTTTTATGGTAGTTTTCTTGTATTATTATGTGCTCCCTGTAATTTTTGTAGCCCTAGAATATGCTAAGCACTAGTATAGTTAGGTGCTCCTTGTTGTAATATAAGTTAATTCGCTAATAAGAGTAAAATTACATTTTAGTTGCTAAGTTAATACCTGTTAGGTGAATCCATACCTATTTTGGTGGAAATGATAAGTAGTTAGTATTTTAGTCATTAGAGCTAGCTTAGTAGCTTAGCATGTGTATTCTTATTTTAAGAGTTGCTGTTGTCAAAATATTAAGTGTTGCATCATCATTGCATGCATGTAGAGAACGAGTTGGTGGAGTTCATGACCGTCGGAGAGCAGGAGTACAAGGAGGTGATCGAGGAGTATGAGGAGGAGGTTCTCGTATAGGAGGAAGCCCCACAGCCATCGATAACTGACATAGCTGACAATCCACCTGCCCAAGCCAAGCCCCGGTGCATAACCCTTATTTTGAACGATCACTGGATATATATATATATGTGATGTGCATTTACGTTACAGGATTTATATTAAAACTACATGCATAGATAACCTACCTATGAGTCCTACTAGTATAGGTCGAGTAGCTGCTATGCTTGGGCTATCGGTAGCATGAGTAACCTGTCGTTACTCACAATAGGTGATTATTATTATTATTACTCTCATGATAAGATGGTGAAAGAAAATGGAGACCGAAGAGGGATATGATATAGGTATTGGTGGGTGTAATAGGTTGTGTCCCACGGCCAATGGAGCATAGCTTGGTTACACTATTTTCCCCGTCCATGTCGGTTAAGGACCGTCCGTTGCTGTGGATTCTAGTTAGGTCATAGACTTATTATCTTGAGCACATACTTGCTTATGGGAGCGGGAAGGCTCGTTGCTCTCTTATCGTGGGTTTCGGCTCTTTTCGAACCAACTGATTGGAGGCGGGGATGGTGGAGGTCTAAGCATCACACTGAGTCCAGGACTCAAGAGTGGGGGCTTGAAGTCCAAGTTTGGACGGGGACCTGGACCCCTTGATAGGAGAGTGGTGGGTTAGTCTTGCTTGTGCCTGAGGTACAAGCGGGGCATGTGTTTTAGGGTACCCAGCTGGGATACATTGGTTCACAAATTGCCATGTGATACGGTACGATTTAGCTATGATCTAGCATCGTAGTAATAACTGGAAGATGAAAGATGGTAAAATGGATTTGATTGCTCAACTCTTGCTTGAAAGTAGAACAGGTACTTACATAGAATGGTTAGCTAATTAACTAATCATGACTGCTAAAAAACGCATACATAAGAATTCAATACTAGTAATGTTTTTTGCAAAAAGGAAACCCAGCAAACTATAAAGCTTATCATATCATTTGGAGTCAGAAAATTATTCCCACCAGTCGGGTAAGACTTATGAGTACATTGTGTACTCAGGGTTTATTTACCCCTATTGCAGGTGCAGCTTGAGGAGTGGCTGTTGTGTGGATGATTATTCTGGTGAGCATAGACGGATCCTTGTATCTTATCGTTAGATGTTTATTTCAATTCCGCTGTTTAAATTTCCCACTCTGAACTTGGTATTGTAATAATGTATTTTTGAGAACTCTTGTTGTATGAAATAAACTAAGTAATGTAAACTTGTTCTCATTATTGGAACCTGGATGAAAAACATGGATTGTTCAAGTTCTCCCTTGGGGTGTGCTTGATAGAACCATCCGATGTAGCCAACTTTTGGGGTGCTTAGTGTCTGGTGGAAGACGAGCGCCTCCGAAGGTGTGTTATTTTGGACGGTTCTACCACAATTAGAAGATAATGAACTTTAACATTGCAGCGGAAACATGAAAAAATAATTTATCTACTTTTTAGAAGCATTTTACTGTACGCATCTACTCTTTGAAAAAATTATCCCGTAGGTTCAAATTTTGACAGAGATTTAAACTAGACAAAAACATAAAAAATTGCTAATGAAAATAATAAAACAAAAACTCTGCGTTTATTATTCATTCAGCCCGGCCTAGTGAAACAGTCCGTGGCCCATCTCTTTTTCGTATCCACGTGCGCGGCCCGGCGATGGCTCAACACAGCACGCGCGCCCGCTCCCCCTCGCCCAGGCTGCAACCTGGGCCTGGGCTGGGAATCTCCAATCTCGGCTAGGCCGCTTTTAGCCTGATATATTCTGCGCCGTCGATCATCATCCGACGATCAGGCGTCATTCTCACAAGATCAAAACTCCTCCGCCGTGGCAGTGCGCCCTAACCCTAGCTCATTCGCGTTCTTTCTCTCCCCCTCTTTTCTCTCTCACCCGGCGGCGTCCGAAGCGGTCGTGCAAGGCAACTGAAGGAGGAGTGTGGCGTCACCGCGGGCCACCTCATCGGAGCACGCGCTACCCTTGTGGGTGAGCGCGTCCGCCGTCGTGTAGCCTCGCGTCGGCACCCTGAGCCCACGCGCCGGCAACCAAACGTTGAGCGGCGGCTTGGCCCATTCTGCCTGAGCGACGACGGGTTTCTTCCCACGCGACGGTGGTGGTGATGCGCGGCGGGGAGTCTAGGTAGGTCCTCCCATTCTTGGTCCTTACTCTCTTGCGGTTAGGGTTAGGGTTTCGTGTTGAGTTAGGGTTTTGATCCGATTGGCAAATTGAGTCCCCTCCTTCTACTTTCTTGTTCTAATTTACTCCAAGAGCTAGATCTACGCCTAGTTAGGCCTCTGATACCATTCACAGTACTAACAGGATCTACTAGCCATAGATCTAGCATGTAGAACTGACATTGAAATGAAATAGTAAACCCTAGAACGTAATCTAGTGTGAGCAAACAGAGAGAGAGATGCGGGTTGACAAACCATCGACCACCTTCGTAGAAGATGAGCTGGCCATCGTGGTGCTTGTTGGTGAGGCGGTGAAGGCGTGGTCGCAGTGGCGGCGGTGCAGAGGCGGCGGTGGCTGGTGGGGGTGCTTTCTGTCACTGGCAACGCCCTCTCTCTAGATCGGCTAGGGTTAGGATGTAGGTGGGGTTTCTAGCGGCGTAGGTGAACTTCATGCCTTGTGCCCCGGCCCCTACCTCCCTTTTTATGGTGATGTGCGATGGGGGCCCACCAACCATGGAGCGGTTGGGTGTCCCCAATCAGGACATGGATCAAAGGCTCAATTGACCATTGGGCCAACTGGTGGAGATCAATCTAACAATAAGTACTCCATGGTCGTTATAGTATTGCCTCTGATCTCTCTTGTTGCATGGATAATCCACATATCCAACGCAAGTAGAGTAAATTATGCCCAACTAAACATGCCGACGCCCGGCCGTGACAGCAACACAAAAGCACCGGGAAGCTGAATACCCTATAGTGTTTTTTTCTGGTTGGGCCGGTGGGTGGGTCAGTTACATTCTTCGTCTGGATCTCAAAGGCAGAGGGAGAATCTTGCGGTATGGCCAAAAAGCTCATGTCCTAGGATGTCTGCGTCCTAGGCCGATCTGGAGTCGGCCTGGATGCAGCCTTCAAGCCTAGGCAAGTGAGCCTGCTAAGTACTCCCCCTGTCCTGGTTGGGTTGCGTGCGTAAAGACTAAGTTTCTAGTAAATAGTATTTACATTTATGACTCTAAATTAATTTATTATAAAAATATATTTCATAATTAATCTAATAATATTTGTTTGATATTATAAATATTTATACTTTTTTATCTATAATTGGTTAAAGTTAATATATTAACATGTGACGTTGTTCTAGAATTGTATTCTTTTGGGAATGGACGGAGTACTGCCATTTTTTGACTTAGTTTACTTTTTTGTTTACTCGTGACGCATTCGATCCGCCATCGGTCTAAACCTCCTACCGCTCGTGCTTGTCCGTGAGATCCACCGAGGAACGGGATCATCCAGCAGCTACGATTTTTTTTAATTTTAACACTTTTTCGAAACTATTTTTAAATCTAACACTTTCGATTTTTTTAAACTAACACTTTTGGCCACGCCTATTGCCCTGGCGCGGCCAAATGCCTATGCCGCGCCATGCATGGTGGCGCGGCAGAGGGCTGACATGGCGGCGACCAGAAGCGCTGACCGCTGATGTGGCAGGGCTCTGCCACGCCACCGATCTTGGCGCGACAGTGCCACGCCCTGATCTGTGGCACGGCAGAGCCAGGTATAACCTCCACCGTGGCCCGCGTGCCCGAGCAGTCGCCGTTCCCCGAGCAGCGCAGCAAGGCAGCCTGGCCGCCAAGCACGTCGTCCGTCGTGGCCGCGTCCGCCCACGCCGACCAGCCCACCCGTGCCAGCAAGCCAGCCACGTCCGCCCGCCCACGCCAGCCAGGCGGCCAGGCCACCGGCCACCCGATGCGGCCGCCGCGCCCACTCGCCGGTGCACCTCCCCCTCCGGCCAGAACCTCTGGTCACGCACGGTGACTGCCCGCCTAGGCCTACGCCCGCGCCTCCCAGCTCGGTCTTGCGCGCTGCAGCGAGGTACTCCACTAATATAGTTAGCACAGTTAATAAAGTTAGTAAAATTATTAAAGTATAGTTAGTTTAGTTAGTATATGTAATATAATAAGTTAGTATATGTAGTAAAGTTAGGTAGTTTAGTTAGTACAGTTATTGACTCTAGTTGTACATTGGATTTAGTCTAATTAGTTGTTATAGTTAGCCTTGTATAGATGTTAATATTTGATTAGTTAGTATAGTTATAGTGGACGAAATGCTTTCGATGACTTGATGAATTTTCTTGAAATGCTTTTGTAGATGGATTGTTGTGTTAGAGTTTTGTATGGAGGAAGTGTTAGGAGAGAAGATGGTATGTTTGAGGATATGGAAGAAGAATTGGAATGGTTTGATGAACCTCCTAGCTTCAACGACCTTTGTGTCTGTTTGAATACAAAGTTTGGCGGTGATTTCACATTGAAGGGGAGGTTTGATACCGGGAAGACTAGGGCACACTATGTTCTCATGCCCTTACGTGACCCTGCCCAGTGGTCCCGCTACACTAGGGTTCTCCAAGGTTCCAATGTGCCCATGGCTGAGGTGGTGGTGGAGAATGGGTACAGGATGCATGGTGTTCAGGACGGCCCGTCCATTGATGGTTTTGGAGGCAATGAACAAGAATTTGGGGTCAAAGGGGAAGCAACTCAGGATAACATGGATTTGGACGGTCAGTTGATGCAGGAGCAGTTTCATTCAACTGTAGTAGGCTATATAAGCAATGACTTCGATGTGAATGAGTTCGAACAGGAAGAGGAGGAGCTGGAGGAGGAGGACAGGATCGGTGATGTACTTAGCAGTGATTTAGACGATTCTAATGATGACCAAGGAGGTATAGATGCTATGGCAACACCGGCTGATGCTATGCCAGTACCGGTTCATACTATGCCATTACCAGTACCAACTGAGGTTTTGCAAGGTGTCCATGCTCAGGGTAGACTAGTCATAGATTTGGCTGCAGATGATACCCCCTATGATTCATGGGCCAAAATTAGCGAAGCGCAGCAGTATGTTCCACCACCACCTTACACAGCAACTGAGCTTGAGCAACTAAGGTCCAAGAACGTACCTTTCAGGGGCGTTCCGAACTATAGGGATGTCAGCATAACAGATATGGCAATTTGTGATACCAGTCTCAAGCTGTGTAGGAATTCATTGTATAACCATGAGAAAGAAACCCTTAGGAAGGGGATGATATTCAACACAATGTCAGAGATGAAACTCTTCCTTCAGGACTATGCTGTGTACCACCATAGATCATACACCGTCACTCATTCGGACCAAGAGTTGAGGTACCACTTGATATGCAAAAATGGTTGTCTATGGAGGTTAAATGCATGAAGGAGACAGAGTGATGGCAAGTGGAGGATAACTAAAGTTGTTGAACCCCACACTTGCCTAGACAATAGGGGGAAGGAAAATCATCAGCAGCTCACTACATGTTACCTTGCCCATCGTATATTGGGGCTCATTGATGACAACAATGACATCTTGGTGTCTTCTTTACAACAGTCCATATCTGGATTCATTAGGTACGATGTGACGTACGGAAAGGCTGGGCGTGCTAAGCAAATTGCTCTGGCAATTCGATGGGGTTACTTGGGAGGAAGCGTACAACAGGGTGCCCCGCATCTTATGTGCAATGCATTATTACAACCCTGGCTTGAAATGGTTTGTGGACACTGGAGGGATGTTTTTCCGGGACCCATTGAGGCATGTCCTCTATCGTGTGTTCTAGTCGTTCGCGCAAACAGAACATGCATTCTAGTTTTGTCGGCCAGTCATACTTGTTGATGGCACTTTCCTGATAGGAAAGTATAGGGGCACCTTGATGATGGCTGCTGCTGTTGATCCTGAGGACCAGATAGTACCCATGGCTTTTGCTTTGGCAGAGGGAGAGAACAATGAATCGTGGTCATGGTTCATGCGGCTTCTACATGTGCAAGTGCTTGGTCCAACTCGCACTATATGTTTGATCTCCGACCGTCATGCAGGGATTCTTAATGCTGTAGCTGAGCATATAGATGGGTTCCCGCTGAAAGGTCCTAGTATGGCTAGAGGGGGGGTGAATAGCCTATTTAAAAATCTAAAAATCAACTAGAGCAATTTGATTAGTATGACAAGAGGCGAAATGCAAACTTGCTCTAGCTCTACAAGGGTTGCAAGCCACCTATCCAACAATTCTAGTTGCAATGATTACTAGGCACACAACTTGCAATGTTACTACTCACTAAGAGCTCTCAAACTTGCTACTCTAAAGAGCTCCACTAGATGAACTTAAAACAACAAAGCAAGCTCTCAATTCTAATTACACTAAAGAGCTTGTCACAACTAGTTTGCAAAAATATAAATGAGTGAGTAGGATGATTATACCGCCGTGTAGAGCAATGAACCAATCACAAGATGAAGATTAAGCCAATCACCGGGAGAATGCAAATGACAAGAGACAACCGATTTTCTCCCGAGGTTCACGTGCTTGCCAACACGCTACGTCCCCGTTGTGTCGACCAACACTTGGTGGTTCGACGGCTAAGAGGTGTTTCACAAACCTTGTCCACACGATTGGACACCGCAAGAATCTCCCCACAAGTGAGGTAACTCAAAGAGATGAGCAATTTACTAGAGTTACCTTTCGGCACTCCACCGGGGAAGGTACAACTCCCCTCACAATCACCGAAGATGGCCACAAACAATCACCAACTCGTGCCGATCATCCACCGCTGCACCAAGCCATCTAGGTGGTGGCAACTACCAAGAGTAACAAATGAAATCCGTAGCGCAACACGAATACCAAGTGCCTCTAGATGCAATCACTCAAGCAATGCACTTGGATTCTCTCCCAATCTCACAAAGATGATGGATCAATGATGTAGATGAGTGGGAGTGCTTTGGCTAAGCTCACGAGATTGCTATATCAATGAAAATGTGCAAGAGTGTGAGCTTCAACCGGCCATGGGGCTTAAATAGACGCCCCCACGAAATAGAGTCGTTGTACCCCTTTACTGGGCACAACGCGGGCTGACCGGACGCTCCGGTCAGTTGACCGGACGCTGAGCCCCCAGCGTCCTATCGCTCGTAGTCAGCCACTTGTCCTAACTTCAATGGTCATCAGTCTTGACCGAACACAGCGCTTGAGTTGACCGGACGCTGAACACCAGTGTCCGGTCGTTTACAGTAAGGTTCCAAAACCAACTTTTGCCGACCGGACGCGTCCGGTCATGCTCGACCGGACCCTGCCAGCGTTCGGTCACATTTGTGACTTCTTACTATGCTGACTGACAACACGACCGGACACAGCCCTTTAGCATCCGGTCGCTTAGCGACCTAGCGTCCGGTCAGTTGACCGACGCCAGCATCTTTGCGACCAACTCCATTTCACCTCTAACTTCTTCACCCTTGCTCAAATGTGGCAACCACCAAGTGTATCACCTTGTGCACATGTGTTAGCATATTTTCACAAACATTTTCAAGGGTGTTAGCATTCCACTAGATCCTAAATGCATATGCAATGAGTTAGAGCATCTAGTGGCACTTTGATAACTGCATTTCGATACGAGTTTTACTCCTCTTAATAGTACGACTATCTATCCTAAATGTGATCACACTCACTAAGTGTCTTGATCACTAAAACAAAATGGCTCCTACATTTTATACCTTTGCCTTGAGCCTTTTCTTTTTCTCTTTCTTCTTTTCCAAGTTCAAGCCTTTGATCATAACCATGCCATCACCATTGTCATGATCTTTGTCATTGCTTCGACACTTGGAATAGTGCTACCTATCTCATGATCACTTTGATAAACTAGGTTAGCACTTAGGGTTTCATCAATTAATCAAAACCAAACTAGAGCTTTCACCGGCCTCTAGTACATAGATGGTGCATGAGACACTTTGCCGCTAATTTCTAGCGGCGTCAGTGGAAGCAGGTGGTATGTGACAAGGTAAAGGCTCTATGTTGTGTATGTACAGAGCACCTAATGGAAACGGGGATCCCGATCTTCTGTCAGGTGATGGTAACTATCGTTGTGGCGGAGAATGACACACCGATCCGGCTTTAGATCGAAAGATCGAACCCTGCAATCTTAGCACCACAGCTCCTCTGGTTATCAACCGAGTCACGGACCAGGTTGACCTCGCCAAGAAGGCTAATCCCTGCCTGCGCAACGAAGAACACAAGCAAGAACAAGAAAGATCGCAACCAAATTGTAGATGTATGATTAATCTCACGAGTTGGGGTCTCACAAACCAATGAACGGTGAAACTGTTCTTGACAGAATAATCTAAGCAAAACTCAAACCCTAATGGAGGGGCGGCGCCTGTTTATGAAGACTCTAGGGTCATGCAAGACCCCTGGACGTGCCCCTAATGGGCCCAAACTCGATACATGGTCCAACGGACCAAAAGACGGTGTCGCAGCACCCTGGTAGATTCTGGACGCTGACTTGTTTTGACGATTCCCGTTGATTCCGAACAGATTTTGACGTGAAACCACTTGGATTGGCTTCCTTATCAAATTAGATTTCCATCCATATGTGGTTCATCGAAAACGGAGTCCGGATGCGTCCTGGGAGACCAGTTTAAGGCAGACTGGTCCTGGAGGCCGAGGCAGACTCGAATTCTTGTTGGACTGGGTCTCCGGCTTGTGTTGGACGTCCTTACTGGTCATCATCACCTCCTCCACGTACTCTTAGCCCCTCTTGACCCTCTCCAATGTTCCTAAGCAAGATAACATCATTAGGTAGTAGTCTATTCTCAAAAGTATAAAAAGGATCGCTTAAGAACGAGCTCACCTGTAAATTGAGTTGACGCATTCGAGCCCGGGTCATTGGACCTTGCATGACGGTTGGAGGATCAGTTGGTACATCCGAAGGAGTGATGTCCTCATCATCCTCCCCTTCTTGAATTGGAGTCGTCCTCGACTCAAGCTCATCTTCTTCTCCCAAATAAGGTTTTAAATCTATAATGTTAAATGTGGGACTAACCCCGAACTCGGGTGGCAACTCAAGTTTGTATGCATTATCATTTATTTTCTCAATAATCTTATAAGGACCAGCTGCTCTTGGCATTAATTTAGACTTACGTAGCTTAGGAAATCTATCTTTTCTTAAATGTAACCAAACCAAATCACCCGGTTCAAGTTTAATCTCTTTTCTACCTTTACTACCAGCAATTCTATACTTTTCATTCATGCTTTCAATATTTGCTTTAATTGTTTCATGCAACTTACGAATAAAATCAGCACGCTCTCTAGCATCACTATGTATTCTCTCAGTGGTAGGTAAAGGCAAAAGATCAATAGGAGCATGGGGGTTAAAACCATACACTACCTGAAAAGGACTTACCTTGGTGGTGGAATGTTCCACCCTATTATATGCAAACTCCACATGCGGCAAACACTCTTCCCACATCTTCAAATTGTGCTTCAAAATGGCTCTCAACATGGTGGACAATGTTTGATTCACAACCTCAGTTTGCCCATCAGTTTGGGGATGACATGTTGTAGAAAATAGCAGCTTGGTCCCCAATTTATTCCACAACGTGCGCCAAAAATGACTCAAGAATTTTGCATCGCGATCTGAAACAATAGTAGAAGGCATACCATGCAAGCGAACAATTTCTTGAAAGAAAAGGTCAGCAATATGAACAGCATCGTCGCTCTTATGACAAGGAATAAAATGTGCCATCTTAGAAAAACGATCAACCACCACAAAAATACTATCCCTTCCCCTCTTAGTCCTTGGCAATCCCAACACAAAATCCATAGATATATCTGCCCAAGGAGTAGAAGGAACAGGAAGAGGCATATACAAACCATGTGGGTTCAACCGCGACTTAGGTTTTTGACATGTGGCACACCGAGCCACATACCGCTCCACATCTCGCCTCATCTTTGGCCAAAAGAAGTGTGTGGACAGCACCTCCTCCGTCTTCTTGGCACCAAAATGTCCCATCAATCTGCCTCCATGTGCCTCCTGCAACAACAAAAGACGAACGGAACCAACTGGAATGCATAGGCGGTTAGCTCTAAACAAAAACCCATCATTGATCATAAACTTATTCCATGCACGTCCCTCTCTACAATTAAGCAACACATCCTTAAAATCGGGATCAAGCGCATATTGTTCTTTAATGGATTGAAGACCAAAAATCCAGCAATCAAGTTGGGACAGCAATGTATATCTTCTAGACAAAGCATCAGCAATCACATTATCCTTCCCTTTCTTATGTTTGATAATATAAGGAAAAGATTCAATAAATTCAACCCATTTAGCATGCCTACGATTCAGATTAGTTTGAGAGCGAAGATACTTAAGCGATTCATGATCAGAATGAATAACAAATTCTTTAGGCCACAAATAATGACGCCACGTTTCTAAAGAACGAACAAGTGCATACAATTCTTTATCATATGAGGAATAATTAAGAATAGGACCATGCAATTTTTCACTAAAGTAAGCAACAGGTTTACCATCTTGCATCAAAACACCACCAATGCCAACTCCACTAGCATCACATTCTAGCTCAAAAGTCTTACCAAAATTTGGAAGTTGCAGCAACGGTGCGTGTGTAAGCTTGTCCTTCAAAGTGTCAAAGGACTCCTCATGTGCCTCTCCCCAACGAAACACCACTCCTTTCTTCGTCAACTCATGCAATGGGGCAGCAATGGTGCTGAAATCTTTGACGAAGCGGCGGTAGAATCCTGCAAGACCAAGAAAACTCCTCACCTGTGTGATGGTTTGGGGAACCAGCCAGCTCTTTATGGCTTCAATTTTCATCTCGTCCACCTCAATTCCCTGTGGAGTTACAACATAGCCAAGAAAAGAAACTCGAACCGTGCAAAAGATGCACTTCTCAAGGTTACCAAATAAACGTGCATCACGTAAGGCATTAAAAACAACACGTAAGTGATCCATATGTTCATCAAAAGACTTGTTGTAAATCAATATATCATCAAAGTAAACTACCACAAAATGACCAATAAAAACTCTTAAAACCTCATTCATTAAGCGCATGAAAGTGCTAGGTGCATTTGTCAAACCAAAAGGCATAACTAACCACTCATACAACCCGAATTTGGTTTTAAATGCAGTTTTCCATTTATCTCCAAGTTTCATTCTAATCTGGTGGTAGCCACTTCGCAAGTC
Organism: Miscanthus floridulus; assembly: GCF_019320115.1. Taxonomy (NCBI): domain Eukaryota; kingdom Viridiplantae; phylum Streptophyta; class Magnoliopsida; order Poales; family Poaceae; genus Miscanthus; species Miscanthus floridulus. Next base: position 30,253,766 of record NC_089581.1, on the reverse strand, counting down.
AATCTTAGTGAAAATTATAGAACCACACAACTCATCAAGCATGTCGTCTAGCCTAGGAATAGGATGACGATACCAAATAGTAATATTATTGATGGCTCTACAATCAACACACATACGCCAACTTCCATCTTTCTTAGGAACCAAAAGTACAGGAACGGCACAAGGACTAAGGCTTTCACGTACATACCCGCGGTCCAAAAGGTCTTGGACTTGCCACTGAATTTCCTTAGTCTCCTCAGGATTGGTTCGATATGCAGCTCGGTTGGGCAAGGTCGCTCCCGGAATCAAATCGATTTGATGCTCTATCCCTCTCATAGGTGGCAGCCCCGGGGGTATCTCAGCTGGAAAAATGTCCTCATACTCCTGCAAAAGGTTAGTGATAGCAGGAGGTACCGAGCTAACAATATCATCAAACGAAAACATAGCTCGTTTGCATACCAAAGCATAGCAAATATCATCATCAGAAATTTCAGCAAAGTCACATTTTGTTGCAAGCATAACACCACCCTTCAATTTAATCCCCTCAGCCTTAGAAATAGATGTAGACTTATCCTTTTTAGGTCGGAAAATAGAATTAGCAACTTGCTGATTTTCAGATTGATCATCATTCAAACTAGCAGCGCGTTCTCTATCAGCTTGTACAATTTGAGCAGGGGTCAAAGGTACCAAAGTAATTTTCTTTCCTTTATGCACAAAAGTGTATTTATTACTTCTACCATGGTGTGTAGCATCAATATCATGTTCCCAAGGACAACCCAATAAAAGTGAACAAGCTTGCATAGGTATCACATCACAATCAACAGAATCAGCATAAGAACCAATGGAAAATGAAACTCTGCAAGTTTGTGTTACCTTTGCTTTACCAGAATCATTTAGCCACTGAATATGGTACGGACATGGGTGTGGGCGTGTGGTCAAGCCAAGCTTCTTGACCAAATCAGAACTCACCAAATTGTTGCAGCTACCTCCATCAATAATGACACGTGCTCGACGGTCACTGATGACGAAGAAAATCTGGAACAAGTTATGGCGTTGTAGCTTCTCAGGTTGCTGGACTTGTGAGCTGAGCACCCGCTGTACAATGATGCTCCTATAGGACGCCGTGGCCTCGTCACCAAGGACTTCGCCGTCCTCCTCATCTGCATCTTGGTCTTCTTCATCCTCAATGTCAGAGGTGCTGATGTAACCATCGTCTGTAGCAATATATGCCCGCTGACTTGGGCAGTCCTTCTGCACATGGCTAATGCCATGGCAGTGGTGGCACTGAATACCCGAAGTGTGTCCCATCGATGCAACAGATGAGGCACTCTTGGTAGGCACCTGCAAAGAATTTATACCTGAATCTGAAGGTCGTGCGGGAGGTGCCTTAGGTGTAGCGGAAACTCCAGAGGCTGTTGGTCGCTTGCTCGCTGGTGGAGGCGTCCGAAAAGTGGTTGGCTTGGTCAGCCCCGAAGATGGTGCCGAGCATGGCGTGTAGGTGCTGGTGCTGACCTTGCTCTTGCCCTACTGTTCACGCCCCTGCAATTCCTTTTCTGCAAGCATAGCAAACTAAAACAACTGGTTGACAGTGTTAAATTCTTTATAATCAACAATGTCCTGAATGTCATGCCTCAAACCCGAATAAAAATGACAAATGGCATCTTCGTTTCCCTCCACAACACTACATCGCATCAATCCCTTTTGGAGCTCACCATAGTAATCCTGTACAGATTTATCTCCTTGTTCTAAACGCATCAATTTCTTATGCAAATCTCTATGATAAGAAGGAGGAACAAAATGATCACGCATAGCTACCTTAAGTTCTTCCCATGTACCAGGTAAAGCATCCTGTGTAGCTAGCCCATTCCACCAAATAATGGCAAAATCCTTAAACTCACTAGTAGCTTGTCTAACTCTATGCTGCTCAGGTACAAGGTGGGCACTAAACTTTTGTTCTACCGTCATCTCCCAATCAAGATATCCCTCAGCATCATAATGACCCAAAAAAGATGGTATTGTGAACTTAATTTTAGCATAAGGATCATCGGGCACACGGTGATTATTACCTTGACGGTGGTGGTGGACACCACCCATACCTGTCGTGTTGCGGTGAAGACGTTGTCGTAATCTCTCTTGTTGGACAGCTGCTCGACCTATGTTTCCAGCGGCATCATGCATCGTGTCTTGACCATCGGTGTTGCTGCCGAAAACATCATTGTTGCCCGCCACAAAGGTTTCCAACTCAGTAACCTTGTCGGTTAGCGTGGAAATTCGCTTGTCCAGTCTCTCCATGCTATTGCCAATGTTGAGTTCAATGAGTGCGTCAGTGACGGCCTTCCTGACGGCCTCATTCATCCTTTTCTGGGCATCCTCTACAATAGCTTGTAGTTGCTCTTGGCTGACACACTCGTTGAAACCCTTAGGATTGTTATCTTCAGTCTGATCACCTCCTGCCATTGTAAACACAAAAATAGGAACAAACGGTGAAAGTTATCCCTACCAAATGACTACGTGGTTGTAGTGGTGTCACTTTTCACAGCAAGTGGAAGCGTCTTACCAAGCTCTTACCAAGTTCTTACCAACGCAAGCAGTGGGCGGTACAACCGGCGGCTGGTTCGTGATACCTGTGAGGTAGTGGTATCGAGATTGCAAGGCCCTTTGTCTGTACTGATCTGAAGAATTTGTGGAGCTTGGAAGGCAAACAAAGAGTAATATGTATATCTGGCACATAAGTCAGTAACAGAAAGTAATGCTGAATTATAGTCCAAAGTACTTATTCTCGTTGCTGGTCTAAAGTGTTGCAAGTATTAGGTTGTGACAAAAGTATGGTGGATAGCAAGGTGATAGGTATGAGAAAAACAAGTATGGTGGATGGAAACAGCAACACAAACAAGGAACCAGACAGCACACGCAAACACAGCTCACTTTGGGCTTCTCTATGTGCTCCTCTAGATATTGTTCCTCTTTTGCTCCTCTCTTTTTTTCTATTTTTTTGGGCTGCCGTTGTTTTTTTGGGAAATTTCAACTTTTTTATTTTATTTTTTTGATATTTTTCCTTTACTTAGGAGCACAAAAGAAGTAACCACAAAAAATATGAGCTCAAATAAGTGTAAGACGTGGCCTGTGGAATTTTCAGAAAACTAGATGAAAATCGACAAAAACCTTATGACCACGAAACGAGGATCTTCTGACCACTTTTTGACCAATCTAAAAATTCCAAACCCCAACAAGGCGGGGATGGACGGATCCAAAATTTTTTTCTGATCGATTTGCATATATGGAACGTCGAAAACGGAGTTCGTATGCGAAAACTGGACCAGTTTTAAGAATTGGCTCCGAATTAGAGGACAAAACGGGAACAATGTGTGCAAAATTGGTCACAACAGCCAAGATTTGATGGAAACGATGGGGAAAAACACACGAACTGGACTCTAACACGACCTAACCAGCAACAAGACCTCGACTAGGACACAAACTCAACACGACGGACTCTGAAACTGAAATATGCAAAGGTTATGGCGCGGAAGGTTCTAGGATAGGAAAAACGAGTATGGCACTGGACTATGGGACGAATACGAAACACTCAAACTAGGGAATAAAAGTGAACCTGACGGTATACCTTAGCTCTGATTACCACTTAATGGAAACGGGGATCCCAATCTTCCGTCAGGTGATGGTAACTATCGTTGTGGCGGAGAATGACACACCGATCCGGCTTCAGATCGAAAGATCAAACCCTGCAATCTTAGCACCACAGCTCCTCTGGTTATCAACCGAGTCACGAACCAGGTTGACCTCGCCAAGAAGGCTAATCCCTGCCTGTGCAACGAAGAACACAAGCAAGAACAAGAAAGATCGCAACCAAATTGCAGATGTATGATTAATCTCACGAGTTGGGGTCTCACAAACCGATGAACGGCGAAACTGTTCTTGACAGAATAATCTAAGCAAAACCCGAACCCTAATGGAGGGGCGGCGGCTGTTTATGAAGACTCTAGGGTCATGCAAGACCCCTGGACACGCCCCTAATGGGCCCAAACTCGATACATGGTCCAACGGACCAAAAGACGGTGTCGCAGCACCCTAGCAGATTCTGAACGCTGACTTGTTTCGACGATTTCTGTTGATTCCGAACAGCTGTTGACATGAAACCACTTGGATTGGCTTCCTTATCAAATTAGGTTTTCATCCATATGTGGATCATTGAAAACGGAGTCCGGATGCGTCCTAGGCGACCAGTTTAAGGCAGACTGGTCCTGGAGGCCGAGGCAGACTCGAATTCTTGTTGGACTGGGCCTCCGGCTTGTGTTGGACGTCCTTGCTGGTCATCATCACCTCCTCCACGTCCTCTTAGTCCCTCTTGACCCTCTCCAATGTTCCTAAGCAAGATAACATTATTAGGTAGTAGTCTATTCTCAAAAGTATGAAAAGGATCGTTTAAGAACGAGCTCACCTATAAATTGAGTTGACGCATTCGAGCCCGGGTCATTGGACCTTGCATGACGGTTGGAGGATCAGCTGGTACATCCGAAGGAGTGATGTCCTCATCAGCACCAGTTCAAGGAGACAAAGAGAGAACTAGACAAGATGGTAAATGCAGCGGGAAAGGCCTGGTTAGAGGCCCAGATGGAACAGAAGGCTTAGTGGGCGTTAGCATATGACGAGGGGGGTTTCAGGTATGGCATCATGACCACTAACTCCTCGGAGTCCTTCAACCGTGTATTCACTGGAGTTCGATCGTTGCCTGTGTCTGGAATTGTTGAGTTCTCCTTTCATAAGTGCAATGAATATTTTGTGAAGAGGTGGGAACTTGCGTAGAAAAATATAGCTAAGCAGGGGCGTTTTGGAAAGGCCGGAGCTGAACATTTGAAGGAGGCCGAGGAATTGGCCAAGCAGCACACCGCCGAGCCGTATGGACCCCGCCGCCATATCTTTAGTGTACGGGGAAAGGGTGGCACAAGCTTGGGCGGCGAACGTTATGGTGGATGAAACTACCGAGTTGATCTTGAAAAGGTAGAGTGCAGTTGCAACATCCCTTAGATCATGCATGCCCCATGCTCTCATATGATCACGGCCTGCAGGGTTCATGGTTACAACTATGAGGATCTACCATATATGTCACCCTTGTATCTCCGTTCGAACACCGTTAGTATTTGGGAGATGAGCTTCGAGCCATACCTTGACCCAACACAGTGGCGACCTTATAATGGTTATGACTACGTGCCGCATCTGAATCTAATGAAGGTAGGGAAGTGTAGGAGGAAGAAGAAGCGACTGAAGGGGGACATGGACGCTATGAGAGGGTACGGCGAAGACATGTATGGCAGGGGAGACTTCAATGAGACCCATGGCAGGAATCTTTGCTCTGTTTGCAAACAATTTGGCCACAAGGCTAGCCAGTATAGAAGACAGCAGGTGATTTCATATTGTGTTCATATTGCATAACAAGTAGTTCAAATTTTGCAATGCTACATAATGTTAATCTAAAAATTGTTAATTTGAATACTCTAACCCTTTGTTTATCATTTTGTAACAGGATGGCCCCTCCCATGCTGCACCAGTTGTACCCCCTTCTTGATGTGGAGTACGATGACCCCCTTCTTCTATCAGACGACGAGGTTTCCAAGAGGCGTTCAAGGGATCCTTACATTCGTGGGACTTAGTTCATTATGTCGAACTTATGTCGAACGAATATTGTCGTTGAAAACTTGTAGACTCATAAACCAATGAAAATGTTGTGTGGCAACTTGTCGTCCATTTATTTGCTTCATGTTCGTTTTGTACAGCACTTGTAGTTTTGTACAGCACCGACAACAACTCTATTGTAGCTAGCCGTGTCTGTCCGCTTCACTGCCGTGCCGTGGTCTATGGCGCGTCACTGACACGCCATGTACTATGGCGCGGCACAGACGCGCCGTGGGCTCTAGCACGACACAACCATGCCTATGGAGCACCAGAACCTGGGCTATGGCACGGCAAATGATTACGTTCGTTTTAGAAATTTTGAACGCATGATACAAACAGATGTGATCACTTAAGATCGATCATGGGTAATTCGAGTACATGATACATGGGTACAATACATCAGTAGTTCAAATGGAATATAAGACAACACAATAGAATTTCTACTACATAGCTACATTGATCATTAATAAAGCATGGAACTAATAGACGGCGCAATCAAAAACCCTCAGTTAGAAACATACTGAGTAAGCAACTCGTTGTCTGAGTACCAATCCTCAACCACAACCCTATTGCTGTGGCTAGGGTCACCTGCATTGCCCTGATCTGCCTTTCGCCTGTAGTAAGCGGCCTCCGCTTCATCTGTGGCCTCTGCGGCCTGAGTGAAGAACGTGTCGTCATCCTCCTCCGCCTACAAGCCTGCCTCTGCTAGAGCGATGAGCTCGCTCAGTCTGGTAGTGTCGTCCTCAGCCTCCTCCGCCTGCAAGCCCACCTCTACTAGAGCGATGAGCTCGCTCAGTCTAGCAGTGTCGTCTTCAGCCTCATCCGCCTACAAGCCCGCCTCTGCTAGAGCGATGAGCTCACTAAGTCTGGCAGTGTTGTCCTCATCCTCGTCCCCCTCATTAGACAACACAATCGGTGATTCAACGGTGCGACCAGCTCGCTTTCTATGCTCATCTAGCTTCTTTTCCTCGTACATTGCACGGGCCACCTCTACAGCATGGTCCTCGCTGCATCCAATCCCTTTATGTGTAAAATGCAATCAGTTAGCAACACGATTATATTACATTTAAAATCAGGCAACGAAAAAAGGCTTTCAAGCACTCACTGGCACATAATGAAACAATATGCTCATTCAAGACCTGCATCTGTACTCTTGTCTCCTCCCTTGCCTCCTTCCTTGCCCTCTCCTCCTCTAATGTCACCCGTCTCTCTAATCCCCATTTAACAAGCCCAACGTCGATCGGGTTACAAATACCGCGTTGTCTAGCAAACTCACGCATCTTGTCTTTGTGATGTTTAATGAAAAGGTTGACGTAGTCAGGTCCATATCCCCTCTTCCGTGCAATTACTTGTTTCCCCTTCAGTTCATCCAAGAACTTAGCTTGACCATCATAACATTCCCACCTGCATTTCCTTGTGCTCTGTTCAAACAATATATTATATCATATATGCCTTAGCAAAATAAACAAAATACGATTTCATGGTTACCACAAAAATAACCAACCTCATCATAGTCAATCATATGGCCGCAATAATGGCCTATTCCAAGCTCCGAAGGGACTAGACCGTAGTTGGATTTAACACCACATTCGCACTTGACTGGTGGTGCTTTGTAAATTAACATTTCTTTCTTCTTTTGTTTTGCTTTTGGAGGTTCTTCGGGCCATTTGTTCTTAGGACCATACAACCACTCCTTGAAACGACACTTCGCCATTGAATACACCTAAATAATGTGACATTAGTACATGACACATATAGCTCAACATTTCAACAAATACACTTTGCACTTCATGCTTGTTTGGACACACAAACTCCAACGTATTGTCAAGGTTTATCATGGCTCAGTCTCCGCAATGGCATAGAGGAGGTTCCTCAAGTCGTCTAACTACGGCTAAGTGCTTTTCCTTAGCCGTCATTGGAGGGGGATTAGGGGGAGGTGGAACCCACCGCTCGAAGTGCTCTCGTGGATGTCGCCCTCTCCACCAATCATCGAAAAGGAGGTACCTGGGGTCAAACTTGTCTGCACCGTCGATCCACTGAAAGAAAAAGCACCTCTCATGGTCCTACACAACAAAAATTCAATAAAATATTAGTAATCTAGTAATACAAATGAAGAAGAAAAAGATAGTGGAAACAATTACTTACATTAAAATGACTGCACGTGTAGAAGCAACGAGCCGTTGTGTCCAGATGTCTCGATTGAACTACGTCGGCCGGACGACCACAGTCACAATTAGGGACAGGGAGTTCAGGAGGGACGGGAGCATCTTTGCTAGACTCGTCGGAGTACATTTCTCTAGGATGACCCCGTTTTCACCATAACTGCTCCCGACACATGTCTTCCATCTAATAAAATGGTTCAAATTAAACATCAATCAAAACAAGGCAAATTAATGTAAAATGTAATTATTTGCAATGCAACTAAAATTTTATAAACAACAATTATAGCAACAAAAATATACATGGCAAACATACTTCTAACTAAATAATTAATCTTAACATTGACAAAATCAAACTAATATCTTCACCATAGTTCTCAAACATAATTTTCCTACTAACCTTAACTCCCATTCATAATATCCTATCCACCATTCAAACAAAATTAAAATGTGCGTCATTACCTTGAACTAGGACGAGGAGGGAGGGAGGCGGCCAGAGAATGGAAGGGAAGGGAGGGAGGCGGCAATGGAGGGCCGGGCTGCCGCCGTTCGTGGTGCGGCGGCCGGCGTGCTTGGCGACGGGCGAGCGCGGGAGCGACGCCTAGGCGGCCTTGCTGCTCGGGCAGCGGGACTGGTCGCGGGGTTATACCCGGCTCTGCCGAGCCACGAATCCGGGCGTGGCACTGCCGCGCCAAGATCGGTGGTGCGGCAGAGCCCTGCCACGTCAGCGGTCAGCGCTTCTGGTCGCCGCCACGTCAGTCCTCTGCCGCGCCGCCATGCATGGCGCGGCATAGGCATTTGGCCGTGTCAGGGCAATAGGCGCGGCCAAAAGTGTTAGTTTTAAAAAAACCCGATAGTGTTAGATTTAAAATTAGTTTTGAAAAAGTGTTAAAATTAAAAAAAAATCGCTGCTGCTGAGCTGCATTGCATGCAAGCCGGTGTGACGCGACGCGGTCGAACAAGGCGCAGACCGATTCCACGTTGTAGCGCGACTTCCGCGCCGCCCCGTCCCGGCCGCGAGCTGCTGCCCCGTGGTGTCTGGTGTGTGCGTGTGACGCCGCCTTGCCGCGGTCGCGAACCGATGCTACTTCTAGAAGGGAACGTCGTTTGAACGAGAGCGATAGTCACTGTTGTTGTCTTTAATTTGACACTACTGCTATCCTCTCCTTCATTGCTCTGCGTCTCAGCTCATGTAAGACTGTCTCCAACAGCTCTTGTAAAGGGCGACGCATACCCAAAATCGGTCATGCACAGTGTTTTAGCCGGCTCCAATAGAAGACGCAGACGGAGCATGCATTTTGGATGCGAGGCCAACCGGGACGCTTATTTGCGTCGTCTTTCTCCAAGACGCAAAGTCTTCCGCGGCAGTGAGGTGAGCGCCAGCGGGGGGCCGCCACCGCCTTCATCACAGACAGCGCCGACGACGCGGATGCCGTGCGCTCCTCTCTAGGCACGGGGCTAGGGCTCGGTCCGCCGACGCGGTGGCCGTCCACCGGGCCAGGTACCGCGACGCGGCGGCGGAGGCGTGGCCACTACTGCGACGCGCGCGGGGAAGCCTAGTGTGCCAGCGGCCCACGGGGACAGTGAAGTCTGGGTGCCCGCTGGCGCTCACCTCGCTGTCGCGGGAGGTGCTCGACGCGCGGTGCGACGGGAGGTGCCCTTTTTATTTGGGCACGACGACGACAACGAGGCGGGGAGGGAGGCGGACGAAGCTCGACGGGGAGGGAGGCGTCCGGCGCTCACCAGATCTCGCAGGGAGGGAGGGAGGCCGTGCAGCGGAGGGAGCTCGCCGGTGAGGCGGGCCCGATGACGACGACGACGGCGAGGCGGGGAGGGAGGCGGGCGGAGCTCGCCGGGGAGGGAAGTGGGCGCAGCTTGGCGGGGAGGGAGGCGGGCGGCGCTCGCCGGATCTGCGCGCAGGGAGGGGGGGAGGCCGTGCAGGGGAGGGAGCTCACCGGCTAGGCGGGGCGGAGCTCGCCGGGGAGGGAAGTGGGCGGAGCTTGGCGTGGAGGGAGGCGGGCGGCGCTCGCCGGATCTGTGCGCAGGGAGGGAGCTCGCCGGCGATGCGGGCCCGATGACGACAGCGAGGCGGGGAGGGAGGGGGGCTGTTGGAGAAGGAAGGTTTTGGGTAGATGACCTATTTGCTATGTAGAAGTCAAATTCAAGTATAGATGGCTGATTTAGGTATCGGAGATAGTCGAAAGTTGCTTCCTCTCAAGTCCTCGTGTCCATAGTTTGCTGTCGATTTCGACACCGACGTGGAGGAGACTCGGTACAGCCTATAATTTAATGTAGTTACTTTTACCCATACTCATTGGTTGCTGGACACGCAGGCCCACCTAATTTCTCCGTTCACACATTCCGCGCTAGCGCCGAAGGAATAGCTAGCGAGATGGTTTTCTGTCGTCCTCTCTCCCCCCACGTCGGTTGCCAAGGCTAGTCAGCAGTCAAATCGTCAACTCAAATCGACTCGTTAGGGATGCGCTTATTGGGCTGCCATACGTCTGTGCTAGGCACTGAGAAAGCTGAAGGGTCACCAGAACCGCTGGATTCTAAATGGATGGTATCGGGAGGGGGAAGTCACCCGTGACTTTTGTTCCTCAGGTTAGAGAATCCACGCCGGTGTATTCCGTCCCCGGAGCGTGTGGACGTGCCGAAACGGCAAAACGGCGCTGCTTTTTCTTGCCGAACAAATCCTGGCGACTCATCTTTTGTCCCATGCGCGTGGACGTACGGCAAAACGCACGGGACGCAGCAATCGGCACGATATACATATACGCCTCCAAGTCCCGCAGCTGGTTTCCCACGGAGCACGTCGGCGAGAGAGATGCTTGGACGACGGAGTGCGCATGCGCGCGGCCGCCGTCGCGCAACTGTCCGTGATGCCGAGAGAAAGGCCGGGCCCGTGACCCGTCGTGAGGTCGATCGACAGTCGCCTCGCCGGGAGACGCATGGCTGGCCGCGAGCGCGATCCATCGGAGAGCCACGCAAGGCGAACGGGACGTGTCCTTGCTTGCTGGTGTTGCTCGCCCTTTGTTGTAGTAAACCGTGACTGGTGGTGCCTAGCACGCCCGCCTGGCGGCTCCCGATGCTAGGAAGCAGGGGTTACCCACGGCGTACAGCAGCAACAGCAACAGTGTTGCGGCAGAGTCGTGTGTATATATATATATATATATATATATATATATATATATATATATATATATATATATATATATATATATATATATATATATATATAATGTTCGCTTGACTGATAAGTCATTATTGAACGTAATATTCATCCAAAATTCGAGACGAAGATGTGTGCAACAAAGCTCCTACGTCTTTTGGGATGGGAGCGCCCCACGCAAAATGGCGCCTGGCATCTTTAGTTTGCTCCTACGATAGTTTTCGCACGTCCACTAACGGTACCTAAACTAGCCGTCTTTCGCTGAGGTTCCGATCCCTCGTTATTCTACTAAAACGACCGTCGTTTTGGCCATGTAGACGACGTTGATGGGATTGGGATTGGTTCTTGTTGAGTGAACGGCTGCTGCAGTTTGAGTAGTAGTAGTATCGGCGTGCGTGCCCACCATTTGTCCACTTGGGCCTAAACGGAGACCTCACCTGACTTAGACGTGCACGTTGCTGAAATATACTCCACGTGGGAGCGTGCGCGCCTCTTTTGCAGCTGTGTCCCAATCCCGAGGAACCGGCCACCCATAGTCATAGCCCGTGTTTAGTTGCTTGGCCAAATTCTAAAAAAGTGTTACAGTATCCATCACATCGAATCTTGCGATACGTGTATGGAGCATTAAATGTAGGCGAAAAAAACTAATTACACAGTTTGGTTGGAAATCGCGAGACGAACGTTTTGAGCCTAATTAGACCATGATTGAACACTAATTGCCAAATAAAAATGAAAGTGCTACAGTAGCCAAAAATCCAAAATTCACCCAACTAAACACCCTCTATAGATAGACATGCACCCTGTTACAGACGTTACGCCTAGCGCCCGTATGTCCGGACACGGCTCTGACACCTCGTCGCTCCCCGCGTCCCGCCCCTAGCACCCGCACCCACCCACGCCCCGCACAGTGACAGCTACCAGCCGCGTCGTGCAACACCCCGATCCACTTTGCAACATTCAGATGAAACATTTACAGCATACGTCCAAAACAGATAAAATATTTGGAACATATAGTTGAAACACCATTGCAACATGTACCACATCCCGATCTACTTTTAAAACATCGAGATACAATACCTGCAACATACAAAAGAAGGCAAATGAAACACTTGAGACATGCGTCTAAAACACTTGCAACATAAGAAACAGATGAAACGTTGGGGATAGACGCTTGCAACATACATGTACAACCATTGCAACATATGCAACATTTCGGTCTACTTTTGCAATATCCGCTTGAAACATATAATTGAAACAACTAAAACACTTGAAACATGGGCTTGCAACATGTCTGAAAAACGTCCAGAAACACTTGAAACACAGCATCGCCGCGCGGAGATGACCTACCTGGTGGGCAACTGCGGTGGCGTAGGCTCGCTGGATGGTGTGTGCCCGCACGCCCGCCATGCCCACCGTTAGCCGAGGGAGAGAAGACGCTGCCGGATCTGGGGATGGCACCGCTGGCCAGGGTAGGGGAGGGTCAGCGGCTTGCTTGGATCTTGCCGGAGTTGGGGAGAGGGCCACCAGATTCGTGAGTGTTGGGCGCTCCCGGTGGGTGAGGACACCGGGGTAGGGGGAGGGGCGCCGCCAGGGTGGGGGAGGAGGCTGCCGCACAGACGAGGCGAGATGGCCGGGGGTGCGAGCGGACGCCGTGTTGGTCGCGACGGGTGGATTACGCAGTGGAAGTAGTGGCTGAGACCGAGGGAGAGAGTGGGGAAATATTATGGTACTTGGGGGAGTTGCCTGGGCCGGTCCCAGATCCATTAGGCGAAACATCCTTCCGCTGAACGTCTTGACCCTGTCATTATCGTAATATAAACACTTTGTTGTTGTTGTTGTTGGCCCCCAAGATTAATTTTGTCGTCATCGTTTCTCTGTAGTAATTATCTAGTACTATGAGCCTAGTATGACTGAAAACGATACGCTCAAAGCGCTGATTCCCTACACACGCCACCACGTCCCAGTGATACGTACGTCTGCTCGTCGGCCGGAGTACAAAACAGGGCCTTGTTTGAAACGTAATACTAGAGCACCCAATCAGGATTGATTTTTCACATATACTTTTTTTTTAGATCCAGGTTTGATTATATTAATAAGAAGATGAGAGTTTTACGCAAGATGCGCCTACAACCC